>NC_042968.1:41573581-41873581 GCF_901001165.1 Salmo trutta
TATATGATTATCCTGAATTCATGAGAACACACAATGTTACATTCACTCCCTGAGTAGTATCACATTGTTGTTAGAGCTGTCCCTAAAAGGTGCTATTCTTCTTTTAGGAGAATATAACACTACTCCAAGTGCAACTGTTGAGGATTTTGTAGCCTCAATACAACTAGAAGGAATTGACATTTTTAAACTGTACATGTAATAACATGTATATAAGGAAACGTTGTCAATGTTACTATTCCCTCTACTAAAATGTACTGGAATACAGCCCTATGACAAGTAAATTGGAACAAAGTTTTGTTGTCTGGTCAATATTGTAAATCTAATAAGGTGAAAGAAAGTATCATACAAACTCATTCATAGAATCTACCCTGTAAAGACCTTTATTATACACAGATTTAAAATATCTGTTGATAACAAATGTATATTTTGTGGTTGTGACCCAGAAACTCTTGATCATTTATTTTGGGACTGTTCTTATATCAGAAGATGATGGAGCGAGTCAGAAGATGATGGAGCGAGTCAGAAGATGATGGAGCGAGTCAGAAGATGATGGAGCGAGTCAGAAGATGCTGGAGTGAGTTAGAGGATGTTGGAGCGAGTCAGAAGATGCTGGAGTGAGTCAGAAGATGATGGAGCGAGTCAGAAGATGATGGAGCGAGTCAGAAGATGATGGAGCGAGTCAGAAGATGTTGGAGCGAGTCAGAAGATGTTGGAGCGAGTCAGAAGATGTTGGAGCGAGTCAGAAGATGATGGAGTGAGTTAGAGGATGTTGGAGCGAGTCAGAAGATGATGGAGCGAGTCAGAAGATGTTGGCGCGAGTCAGAAGATGTTGGAGCGAGTCAGAAGATGTTGGCGCGAGTCAGAAGATGTTGGCGCGAGTCAGAAGATGTTGGCGCGAGTCAGAAGATTTTATTTTAAAAGAAACAAGTATTAATGTTAATCCGAGACTCTGAAATGATGTTTATATTGATCCAAATGATATGGACCCTGATTTATCGTTCATGGAAGATTCTTTATCCATAAAATGAAGTGGGCAGAGAACAAACCCCTCTTCACATTATTTAAGATACATTTATAAATATTATTTAAATTATATCAGTAAAACGTAAAAACAAAAAGCAATTACATACCATAAAACTTCTGAAAATGTATCTTGATTAGTAATACCCCTGTCTGTTAAGTTTATATACTCTTGTTTGTATATTTCTGTTTTTTGTATTTGCTGTGTTCATAATAAATATATATATTTTTTTAAATACAAAATAAAATATATATTTTTTTTTTATAATAACATAACTTCCTGCCAGTGTGACGAAATAAAAGTAGGTCATTATATCAGTGGAGTTTAACACTCCGACATCATGTTACAGGAGGATTTGGTCTGGTTGCTGTAACGTTGCGACAGTCGCAGATATATATATATTATGTCTGTGCGACAAGGAAACTGACAGTCGCATGTCGTTCAAACAATTATAAACTGTCCTTTAAGAGTAACGTCAACCTCTTTTAGTCCACTATTGGGCTAACTGGCACGCTAGCTTCCCAGCTTCTTAAATGTAGCTAGGTAAATTAACCTTAGCTAACTAATTCAAGGAATAATATCGGGTTGAGAGACCCAATTTCATCTCGAAATCTAGCTACCAGCCCATTTTACTCGAATTACCTACCTACATACATACATACATACATACATACATACATACATACATACATACATACATACATACATATGATAATTCATCAGCTACTATTCATGTAAGCCGCTCTGGATAAGAGCGTCTGCTAAATGACTAAAATGTAAATGTAATGACAAAGTAACGTTAGCTGGCTAAATAACTAATACAACGACCCATTACGAGATACTAGTAACCTACTGTTATAGCTGGCTAGAGTTGTCATTAACGTTAGCCTGCAAACAGTTAGTATAGGTACAGTAGTAGCATGGCGACTGGCCATGTCGTCGGAAACGCCACATTTTTTAAAAATCCAGTAACGTTTTGAAACGTTAGCAATACCATTTGAAAAGCCACTCTGTACATTTGACAACATAGCTAGCTAGCTAACGTTAGCTCCGACTCACCTTCCAGGGTTTCACACTGGACCAGATTTAGATAGTCTCCCTGTGAAAGAATTCCAGCCTTAAAACCCCTGACCAACCCTTCCAAGTAACCATTATCCACATTAAAATACAGCTCCGAGAATATAGGCATATTGAGGCCTCAAAATATATCCGTATATTGATGAAATACAACCGTTTTAGGGAAGAAAAATAATTATGTACAGGGTTGAGCGCAGATTACCCGGCTGTAAAAAGACACGTGATCACTCGCCACCAAAATCATGTGACTCTGCTTTCGATGACGTTGAGCGCAAGACCTAATGCCACGTTCACATCAACTGGGATCTCGGAAATATCCGACTTCAGCGCGTTCAAGATTACTGGGAACAAAGAAAGAAACGAACTCCAACTGGGAAAAATCGTTTTGAAGGACCTGAATTACCTAAAATGATTTGACCTATTTTTTTTTCGAGGTCCTAGTTGTCTTGAAAGCGCCAGGAGGAGGAGCTGTGGAGAGGGCTTGACAACATGCTCGGGTTGGGAAATGGCAGCGAGTAGTGTGGACGAAATAGAGAAAAAGTTGGAGAAGCAACAGCTGTGCTGGAATGCAAACAATATGGGTGTCAGTTCTGATGATATGGAGGGGAGGATGAGAGTCAAGGACCTGAATGGTCAGTAGTGGAAAAACACAGGAAGAAGAGAGATCATGATACAGAAAGACACAGGAAGAAGAGAGATCATGATACTGAAAGACACAGGAAGAAGAGAGATCATGATACTGAAAGACACAGGAAGAAGAGAGATCATGATACTGAAAGACACAGGAAGAAGAGAGATCATGATACTGAAAGACATAGGAAGAAGAGAGATCATGATACTGAAAGACATAGGAAGAAGAGAGATCATGATACAGAAAGACACAGGAAGAAGAGAGATCATGATACAGAAAGACACAGGAAGAAGAGAGATCATGATACTGAAATACACAGGAAGAGAGATCATAATACTGAAATACACAGGAAGAGAGATCATAATACTGAAAGACACAGGAAGAAGAGAGATCATGATACTGAAAGACACAGGAAGAAGAGAGATCATGATACTGAAAGACACAGGAAGAAGAGAGATCATGATACTGAAAGACACAGGAAGAAGAGAGATCATGATACTGAAAGACACAGGAAGAAGAGAGATCATAATACTGAAAGACACAGGAAGAAGAGAGATCATAATACTGAAAGACACAGGAAGAAGAGAGATCATGATACTGAAAGACACAGGAAGAAGAGAGATCATGATACTGAAAGACACAGGAAGAAGAGAGATCATGATACAGAAAGACACAGGAAGAAGAGAGATCATGATACAGAAAGACACAGGAAGAAGAAAGATCATGATACTGAAAGACACAGGAAGAAGAGAGATCATGATACTGAAAGACACAGGAAGAAGAGAGATCATGATACAGAAAGACACAGGAAGAAGAGAGATCATGATACAGAAAGACACAGGAAGAAGAGAGATCATGATACTGAAAGACACAGGAAGAAGAGAGATCATGATACTGAAAGACACAGGAAGAAGAGAGATCATGATACAGAAAGACACAGGAAGAAGAGAGATCATGATACTGAAAGACACAGGAAGAAGAGAGATCATGATACTGAAAGCAGTGGAGCGTCTAGTAAAGAAAACATAAAGACGGTAGGAAGCAAGAGTAGTGATGTGTTGGTGGAAAGTGGTGATGGTAGTTTGATGAGACCACAGGGCCTCATTTACACCCTATCTGACTAACCACTGCCATAGAGAAACAGGTAGGGGAAGTCTAACTAGCTCGGTTCATTGGAAAGGTAGATTGCTAATATTCTGTGGTGGTCAGGCTCAGCAAGGGAAGATTCTGCAAATGGAAAAGCTTAATGGGAAGAAGATTAAAAGCCATGTCCCTTGTGCTTATCCTAGGTGGAGGGGAGCCATCACCGGTGTCCCATTATCCACAGATGATATTAAATAAAATGTGAAGGGAAGGCAGAGTGATTGAGGCCAAAAGGTTGATCAGTAGCAAAGAAGGGTCAAAGAACTGAAAGCCTATCAGTGATGCTGAGGTTTTAAGAAGATTTTACCTGGAAAAGCACAGAGAGCATTCCTTCGTTTCAATGTTAGAGAATTTGTCCCATCCCCATTGTTCTAAATGCTAAAGAATGGGACATGTAGCTGTTCACACCAGGTGTATTTGGCTTAAGTTGTATTGAAACACGTAAATTCTGGTCTGCGCTGTTGACAGTTCGTTGCAAAATATATATAGTTAGGTATTTTAGTTGTAAATCTAGCTATTTTGCCCCTAGCGGTTCAACTGTACAATTGGAATCATGATGTAGTGGCACCACATCATCTCAAGGGAAGGGTTCAGTATGATATACCCTTCTAGATGTTCTGGGTGGTACCCATAGACATTAAAACCACTAGATGTTCTGGGTGGTACCCATAGACATTAAAACCACTAGATGTTCTGGGTGGTACCCATAGATATTAAAACCGCTAGATGTTATGGGTGGTACCCATAGACATTAAAACCACTAGATGGGCTGGGTGGTACCCATAGACATTAAAACCACTAGATGTTCTGGGTGGTACCCATAGACATTAAAACCACTAGATGTTATGGGTGGTACCCATAGATATTAAAACCACTAGATGTTCTGGGTGGTACCCGTAGATATTAAAACCACTAGATGGGCTGGGTGGTACTCATAGATATTAAAACCACTAGATGTTCTGGGTGGTACCCATAGATATTAAAACCACTAGATGTTCTGGGTGGTACCCATATATATTAAAACCACTAGATGTTCTGGGTGGTACCCATAGATATTAAAACCACTAGATGTTCTGGGTGGTACCCATAGATATTAAAACCACTAGATGTTCTGGGTGGTACCCATAGACATTAAAACCACTAGATGTTCTGGGTGGTACCCATATATATTAAAACCACTAGATGTTCTGGGTGGTACCCATAGATATTAAAACCACTAGATGTTCTGGGTGGTACCCATATATATTAAAACCACTAGATGTTCTGGGTGGTACCCATAGATATTAAAACCACTAGATGTTCTGGGTGGTACCCATAGATATTAAAACCACTAGATGTTCTGGGTGGTACCCGTAGATATTAAAACCACTAGATGGGCTGGGTGGTACCCATAGACATTAAAACCACTAGATATTCTGGGTGGTACCCATAGACATTAAAACCACTAGATGGCCTGGGTGGTACCCATAGACATTAAAACCACTAGATGGGCTGGGTGGTACCCATAGACATTAAAACCACTAGATGGGCTGGGTGGTACCCATAGACATTAAAACCACTAGATGTTCTGGGTGGTACCCATAGACATTAAAACCACTGGATAGTAATAGCGCTGAAGTCATCCACGTATCGGAAACTCCCGATGGCGCATGACGATGCTGGAAGTATTTAAATGTGTGTTTGAAGAGCCAAGCTGAACCGTTGAGAAAATCTTTAAAGGGGGATGTTGAATTTAATGATTTATTTTGTTTCCTTATAAAAGGAGATGAGATTAATGGGTATGGTCCAACACTCCAGGCCAGCTGGTGGCGCTAACGCACCTTCAAGTTGTTTGTCAACTGCCATATAAAATACACAGTATTTTTGCTTTCAAAAATCATTGATATTTCAAAATCAACTTTGAGACGTGAGATACTGATATTCAATTTCAAGATACAACCAATAGAAAATTAATTTAATTCCTCATCAGCTGGAGTTGAGAGATATTCAATATTTGTTTTTTGTTTTTATCATGTAATTGTATGAAATAGCCACTGAGGTGAGATCTTCACATATATATATATATATATATATATATATATATATATATATATATATATATATGAGTGGTAAAGGAGAAAGCAACCGACTGTAGTTGAAAGTCGAGGAGTGAATGCGGGGGAGGTGCATCTGCGACAGCCGAAAGTCAGACACTAATGTGGTTTTCTAACAGCAAGCCTCAGATCAACATGGCAGTGATGCCTTTGTTTCTAAAAATGTCTTCCAACTGGCATCAATGGTTTCTTTGAGTAGCAGCTATATGTAGCTGCCAGGGAAACAACTTGTTCTCACTTAGAGGATAGAACCCAGCCTGAGTGATGTTTATCAGAATATGTTGGGAAACTAATAGCAACATTTATTTTGCTCAACTACAGCTTGAAATAAGTTGTGTTTAAAAAAAAAAGATTGACCTTATTTTTTTTTTATTTAACCTTTATTTTAACTAGGCAAGTCAGTTATGAACAAATTGTTATTTACAATAAAGGCCTACCAAAAGGCAAAAGGCCTCCTGCGGGGACGGGGATTCCATTTAAAAAAAAAAAATATATATATATATATATATATTTTTTTTTTTTGTCAGACCAGGAAAATCGGTCTTCTCACATATATATATATATAGGACAAAACACACATCACGACAAGAGAGACACCACAACACTACATAAAGAGAGACCTAAGACAACAACACAGCATGGCAGCAACACAATCTAATTTGCATGGTAATAAATTTAAAAAATCACCATAAAAATCTGTCTGTCTGTTAAAGTTAGAGATATCTGCATGGGCTGCATCACAATCCATCACAATCCACCACGTCGGCCTTCTGCATCTGCGACGGAAGGTGGCAGAACTACAGAGAGTGTTTGTCAGACCAGGAAAATCGGTCTTCTCACAAAAACTTCTGTAGCGTCCGAACGGTTTAGCCTACAAAAAAACTATTATGACCCTGTAGTATTCATATGTGTAAACTTACTACGGACTCTGAGGTCTTCATAGTGTGGAAATACTGTATAAAACACTGTTTTTTTTATGCACTGGGCCTTTAAGTATCTCCCCCCCATGCTGAAGCTCATTAGACCCAGCCCCCCCCCCATGCTGATGCTCATTAGACCCAGGCCTCCAGCCCCCCCATGCTGATGCTCATTAGACCCAGGCCTCCAGCCCCCCCCCATGCTGATGCTCATTAGACGCAGGCCTCCAGCCCCCCCCCATGCTGATGCTCATTAGACCCAGGCCTCCAGCCCCCCCCCATGCTGATGCTCATTAGACCCAGGCCTCCAGCCCCCCCCATGCTGATGCTCATTAGACCCAGGCCTCCAGCCCCGCCCCCCCATGCTGATGCTCATTAGACCCAGGCCTCCAGCCCCCCCCATGCTGATGCTCATTAGACCCAGGCCTCCAGCCCCCACCCCCATGCTGATGCTCATTAGACCCAGCCCCCCCCATGCTGATGCTCATTAGACCCAGGCCTCCAGCCCCCACCCCCTATGCTGATGCTCATTAGACCCAGGCCTCCAGCCCCCCCATGCTGATGCTCATTAGACCCAGGCCTCCAGCCCCCCCCCATGCTGATGCTCATTAGACCCAGGCCTCCAGCACCCCCCATGCTGATGCTCATTAGACCCAGGCCTCCAGCCCCCCCCATGCTGATGCTCATTAGACCCAGGCCTCCAGCCCCCCCCCCCCCATGCTGATGCTCATTAGACCCAGGCCTCCAGCCCCCCCATGCTGATGCTCATTAGACCCAGGCCTCCAGCCCCCCCCCATGCTGATGCTCATTAGACCCAGGCCTCCAGCCCCCCCATGCTGATGCTCATTAGACCCAGGCCTCCAACCCCCCCCCCCCATGCTGATGCTCATTAGACCCAGGCCTCCAGCCCCACCCCCCCATGCTGATGCTCATTAGACCCGGGCCTCCAGCCCCCCCATGCTGATGCTCATTAGACCCAGGCCTCCAACCCCCCCCCCCCCCCCATGCTGATGCTCATTAGACCCAGGCTTCCAGCCCCACCCCCATGCTGATTGGCCTACTGTATACCATCATCCAAATTGATGATTGATTGCTTTCATTTGTCACTTCCGTACTGACTTAAGCTAACCAACATGAATAACCACTGCCAGGAATTCCCATTAAAAATGTTCTATGAAACATTACTTAAAATAACAAATCTATTAAATTAAATCTGGCCCTAAAGGCAATACAGGGGTTCAACAAGATGCGTTGTGAGATGTATTTGAAAAGGTTATGGCGATTCACCAATTCCAGGAAATGCATCAAGCCTCTCCCTATCAGTCCCTATCTGAGTATATTACATCTGAATGAGCTATGCTACTACGTACATTAGACCAAAATGGGGCCAGGTCGAGAAATGGATGGTACTAAATTGATTTTTTTCAAAACATTTACTGAGAAGTATATTGAATCATAATAACAACAGGTTTAATTGGTACTTCCTGTTTACCTAATAAAATAAAGCAGTATTCTTTATTTTTTATAATAGATTGTTACACATAGACCTATACAAAATATTCTATGCTTACCCTTTAGGCCTTCTGAGAATTGTTATGCATTATTACAAATACTATAAACAATCATCTCGATAAGTGACACGTTAAAAACAAACTATATTTGCTTACATGAACACGCCCCCCAGTACAAACGGTTTATGGAATCAGATGTCAGAGCCAGCTCTGTGAAGTACTGAACAACTATGTTGAGAGTCATTAGTTACCGTGAGGTCAAAGGAACGAAAAGCAATGATTTCTGGGTATTTCCCTTCACATTAAGTGCTAAACAAGCCAACATGTATTCAGCGACTTATTAATGGTGATCCAGCCTCTACAACATACTGTGTGTCTGGGTAATGTATCGATATAGGAAGGGTTGGATATAGGAGAGGTTGGATAATGTATCTATATAGGAGGGGTTGGGTAATGTGTCTATATAGGAGGGGTTGGGTAATGTGTCTATAGGAGGGGTTGGGTAATGGGTCTATAGGAGGGGTTGGGTAATGTATCTATATAGGAGGGGTTGGGTAATGTGTCTATATAGGAGGGGTTGGGTAATGTGTCTATAGGAGGGGTTGGGTAATGTGTCTATATAGGAGGGGTTGGGTAATGTATCTATATAGGAGGGGTTGGGTAATGTATCTAAATAGGAGGGGTTGGGTAATGTGTCTATATAGGAGGGGTTGGGTAATGTGTCTATAGGAGGGGTTGGGTAATGTGTCTATATAGGAGGGGTTGGGTAATGTGTCTATATAGGAGGGGTTGGGTAATGTATGTATATAGGAGGGGTTGGGTAATGTGTCTATAGGAGGGGTTGGGTAAGGTGTCTATATAGGAGGGGTTGGGTAATGTATCTATATAGGAGGGGTTGGGTAATGGGTCTATAGGAGGGGTTGGGTAATGTATCTATATAGGAGGGGTTGGGTAATGTGTCTATATGGGAGGGGTTGGGTAATGTGTCTATAGGAGGGGTTGGGTAATGTATCTATATAGGAGGGGTTGGGTAATGTGTCTATATAGGAGGGGTTGGGTAATGTATCTATATAGGAGGGGTTGGATAATGTATCTATATAGGAGGGGTTGGGTAATGTGTCTATATAGGAGGGGTTGGGTAATGTGTCTATAGGAGGGGTTGGGTAATGGGTCTATAGGAGGGGTTGGGTAATGTATCTATATAGGAGGGGTTGGGTAATGTGTCTATATAGGAGGGGTTGGGTAATGTGTCTATAGGAGGGGTTGGGTAATGTGTCTATATAGGAGGGGTTGGGTAATGTATCTATATAGGAGGGGTTGGGTAATGTATCTAAATAGGAGGGGTTGGGTAATGTGTCTATATAGGAGGGGTTGGGTAATGTGTCTATAGGAGGGGTTGGGTAATGTGTCTATATAGGAGGGGTTGGGTAATGTGTCTATATAGGAGGGGTTGGGTAATGTATGTATATAGGAGGGGTTGGGTAATGTGTCTATAGGAGGGGTTGGGTAATGTGTCTATATAGGAGGGGTTGGGTAATGTATCTATATAGGAGGGGTTGGGTAATGGGTCTATAGGAGGGGTTGGGTAATGTGTCTATATGGGAGGGGTTGGGTAATGTGTCTATATAGGAGGGGTTGGGTAATGTATCTATATAGGAGGGGTTGGGTAATGGGTCTATAGGAGGGGTTGGGTAATGTGTCTATATAGGAGGGGTTGGGTAATGTGTCTATAGGAGGGGTTGGGTAATGTGTCTATATAGGAGGGGTTGGGTAATGTGTCTATAGGAGGGGTTGGGTAATGTGTCTATATAGGAGGGGTTGGGTAATGTATCTATATAGGAGGGGTTGGGTAATGTGTCTATATAGGAGGGGTTGGGTAATGTATCTATATAGGAGGGGTTGGGTAATGTATCTATATAGGAGGGGTTGGGTAATGTGTCTATATAGGAGGGGTTGGGTAATGTGTCTATATAGGAGGGGTTGGGTAATGTGTCTATAGGAGGGGTTGGGTAATGTGTCTATATAGGAGGGGTTGGGTAATGTATCTATATAGGAGGTGTTGGGTAATGTATCTATATAGGAGGGGTTGGGTAATGTGTCTATATAGGAGGGGTTGGGTAATGTGTCTATAGGAGGGGTTGGGTAATGTGTTAATTCATTATGGAACCTTGATTTTGGTGAAATGTATTTTGTATTAAATAATTGTATGATTTTGGTTGGTTCCATTGTGAAATGGACGCTGGAGACTCCGGGCTGCGGGCTGTCTCAGGAGGTTCCGGACTGTAAGCCGTCTCAGGAGGTTCCGGACTGGGAACCGTCGCCGGAATCTCCGGACTGGGAACCGTCGCCGGTTCCGCGCTATGGATCATCACTGGAGGCTTCGGGCCATGGATCATCACTGGAGGCTTCGGGCCATGGATCATCACTGGAGGCTTCGGGCCATGGATCATCACTGGAGGCTTCGTGCCATGGATTATCACTGGAGGCTTCGTGCCATGGATCATCACTGGAGACTCCGGGCCATGGATCATCACTGGAGGCTTCGTACGTGGAGCCGGAACAGGTCTCACAGGACTGGGGAGACGCACTGGAGGCCGGGTGCGTGGAGCAGGTACAGGGCGTACCAGGCTGGAGAGACGCACTGGAGGCCGGGTGCGTGGAGCAGGTACAGGGCGTACCAGGCTGGAGAGACGCACTGGAGACCGGGTGCGCGGAGCTGGCACAGGATATACTGGGCCGTGGAGGCGCACTGGAGGTCTGGAGCGTAGGGCTGGCACAACCCGTCCTGGCTGGATGCTCACTTTAGCCCGGCAAGTGCAGGGCGCTGGCACAGGATGAACTGGGCTGTGAAGGCGCACTGGCGACACAGTGCATATCACCACATAACACGGTGCCTGACTGGTCACACGCTCCCCACGGTAAGCACGGGGAGTTGGCTCAGGTCTCAACCCTGACTCCGCCAATCTCCCCGTGTGCCCCCCCCCCCAATTTTTGGGGGGGAGCTGCCTCTCATGCTTCCGTCGTTGCCGTGACTCCCAATCTCGTCGCTGTTCCTCCCTCGCCGCTTCCACTTGTTCCCATTGGAGGCAATCCCATCCGGCCTGGAACTCCTCCCACGTCCAGGATCCTTTGCCATCCAGGATGTCCTGCCATGTCCAACACTCCTGGCCACACTGTTTGGTCCGTTTTTGGTGGGAGGTTCTGTAACGGCTCTCGTCGGAATGAGTGGACCAAAGCGCAGCGTGGAAAGTGTTCATGATTTTTATTGATCAAAAAACACTCGAACAAAGTAACAAAGCAAAAAGCCAACAGTTCTGTCAGGTAACAGAATACTAAACAGAAAACATAGATATTCCCACCCGAGTCACACCCTGACCTAACCAAACATAGAGAATAAATAAGATCTCTAAGGTCAGGGCGTGACACATTGAAACATTAATAAAATACAGTATTTCTCACATGTTGTTATTTTGAGTTTATATCTATAATTCTATTGTTTATATTATATTAAGTATTGTTTGTGCATTGCCAGTCAGGGGTGCCAGTAATTTTGGAGCCCACTGTACCTCCATTAAAGAAGATCTGTGATGGCATCATGTTAAAGAGGAGAGTGACCCTACTTTCAGGTTCTTCCATTTAGCAGCCCACTAGTTAATGCTCACAAATTAACCGTACTCACATAGAAAACGATTATGTTTCCTGTGTCCATGAAAGGTTTTTGTTATGTATCCATGAAGGGTTTTTGTTGTGTCCATGAAGGGTTTTTGTTGTGTCCATGACGGGTTTTTGTTAAGTGCACATTAAGTCAAGACTAAAGTACGTACACACAGAGTGAGGTCAAGTCAACAATCCAAAAACAAAGATGCATCCCAAAATGGCAACCTATTCCCTGTTTAGTGCACTACATTTGACTGGTCATAGGTAGTGCACTTCATATGAAATAGGGTTCCATTTGTGCTGAATCCCTTGTTTTTGACTGATGACTTTGATTGAAGCCTTGTAAATAACCACATCAATGAAGAACACTTCTGGGAACAGTACATTTGTTACGTTGACCAATCAGAAGCACGTAAAAGGTAAATGTATTTGCCATTTATTTGAACGTGGTAAAGGTGTACTTCCTGTTCATTACCTGGAAGGTTGCTATTAGGAGTTTCATTGATGTTGAAGCAATGGCTTTAATACAACATAATTTGGATTAGAGAATTCCTGTATTTCCCATTCATTAGGCTATATATTATGCATAGTAAACATCTTTATATTATGTATAGTACCCATTCATTAGGCTATATATTATGCATAGTAAACATCTATATATTATGTATAGTACCCATTCATTAGGCTATATATTATGCATAGTACCCATTCATTAGGCTATATATTATGCATAGTACACATCTTTATATTATGTATAGTGTCCATTCATTAGACTATATATTATGCATAGTACACATCTTTATATTACGCATAGTGTCCATTCATTAGGCTATATATTATGCATAGTAAACATCTTTATATTATGCATAGTAAACATCTTTATATTATGCATAGTACCCATTCATTAGGCTATATATTATGCATAGTAAAAATCTTTATATTATGCATAGTACCCATTCATTAGGCTATATATTATGCATAGTAAACATCTTTATATTATGTATAGTACCCATTCATTAAGCTATATATTATGCATAGTACACATCTATATATCATGCATAGTAAACATCTTTTTTATTATGCATAGTACCCATTCATTAGGCTATATATTATGCATAGTTCCCATTCATTAGGCTATATATTATGCATAGTAAACATCTTTATATTATGCATAGTGTCCATTCATTAGGCTATATATTACGCATAGCAAACATCTTTATATTATGCATAGTACCCATTCATTAGGCTATATATTATGCATAGTACACATCTATATATTATGCATAGTAAACATCTTTATATTATGTATAGTACCCATTCATTAGGCTATATATTAAGCATAGTAAACATCTTTATATTATGCATAGTGTCCATTCATTAGGCTATATATTATGCATAGTTCCCATTCATTAGGCTATATATTATGCATAGTAAACATCTTTATATTATGCATAGTGTCCATTCATTAGGCTATATATTACGCATAGCAAACATCTTTATATTATGCATAGTACCCATTCATTAGGCTATATATTATGCATAGTACACATCTATATATTATGCATAGTAAACATCTTTATATTATGTATAGTACCCATTCATTAGGCTATATATTAAGCATAGTAAACATCTTTATATTATGCAGAGTGTCCATTCATTAGGCTATATATTATGCATAGTAAACATCTTTATATTATGCATAGTAAACATCTTTATATTATGCAGAGTGTCCATTCATTAGGCTATATATTATGCATAGTACACATCTATATATTATGCATAGTACCCATTCATTAGGCTATATATTATGCATAGTTCCCATTCATTAGGCTATATATTATGCATAGTAAACATCTTTATATTATGCATAGTGTCCATTCATTAGGCTATATATTATGCATAGCAAACATCTTTATATTATGCATAGTAAACATCTTTATATTATGCATAGTACCCATTCATTAGGCTATATATTATGCATAGTACACATCTATATATTATGCATAGTAAACATCTTTATATTATGCATAGTACTCATTCATTAGGCTATATATTATGCATAGTAAACATCTTTATATTATGCATAGTTCCCATTCATTAGGCTATATATTATGCATAGTAAACATCTTTATATTATGCATAGTACCCATTCATTAGGCTATATATTATGCATAGTACAGATCTTTATATTATGCATAGTGTCCATTCATTAGGCTATGTATTATGCATAGTAAACATCTTTATATTATGTATAGTACCCATTCATTAGGCTATATATTATGCATAGTAAACATCTTTATATTATCCATAGTGTCCATTCATTAGGCTATATATTATGCATAGTAAACATCTTTATATTATGCATAGTACCCATTCATTAGGCTATATATTATGCATAGTAAACATCTTTATATTATGCATAGTAAACATCTTTATATTATGCATAGTACCCATTCATTAGGCTATATATTATGCATAGTAAACATCTTTATATTATGCATAGTAAACATCTTTATATTATGCATAGTACCCATTCATTAGGCTATATATTATGCATAGTACACATCTTTATATTATGCATTGTGTCCATTCATTAGGCTTTATATTATGCAGAGTGTCCATTCATTAGGCTATATATTATGCATAGTAAATATCTTTATATTATGCATAGTACCCATTCATTAGACTATATATTATGTATAGTACCCATTTAAAAAATCTAAATACAATGCAAGGCTGTTAAGTCGTTTAAACATGTATGTTAATTACCAATCCTGTGTAGAAAACCACAGTATTTCAGTCTTATTGGTGTGTATAGACACTAACCTGTCCATAATGCTTTATGTAGAAACTATAGACACTAACCTGTCCATAATGATTTATGTAGAAACTATAGACACTAACCTGTCCATAATGCTTTATAGAGAAACTATAGTCACCAACCTGTCCATAATGATTTATAGAGAAACTATAGACACTAACCTGTCCATAATGATTTATAGAGAAACTATAGACACTAACCTGTCCATAATGATTTATAGAGAAACTATAGACACTAACCTGTCCATAATGATTTATAGAGAAACTATAGACACTAACCTGTCCATAATGATTTATAGAGAAACTATAGACACTAACCTGTCCATAATGATTTATAGAGAAACTATAGACACTAACCTGTCCATAATGATTTATAGAGAAACTATAGACACTAACCTGTCCATAATGATTTATAGAGAAACTATAGACACTAACCTGTCCATAATGATTTATAGAGAAACTATAGACTAACCTGTCCATAATGATTTATGTAGAAACGATAGACACTAACCTGTCCATAATGATTTATAGAGAAACTATAGACACTAACCTGTCCATAATGATTTATGTAGAAACTATAGACACTAACCTGTCCATAATGATTTATAGAGAAACTATAGACACTAACCTGTCCATAATGATTTATAGAGAAACTATAGACACTAACCTGTCCATAATGATTTATAGAGAAACTATAGACACTAACCTGTCCATAATGATTTATAGAGAAACTATAGACACTAACCTGTCCATAATGATTTATAGAGAAACTATAGACACTAACCTGTCCATAATGATTTATAGAGAAACTATAGACACTAACCTGTCCATAATGATTTATAGAGAAACTATAGACACTAACCTGTCCATAATGATTTATAGAGAAACTATAGACACTAACCTGTCCATAATGATTTATAGAGAAACTATAGACCCTAACCTGTCCATAATGATTATAGAGAAACTATAGACACTAACCTGTCCATAATGATTTATAGAGAAACTATAGACTAACCTGTCCATAATGATTTATGTAGAAACGATAGACACTAACCTGTCCATAATGATTTATAGAGAAACTATAGACACTAACCTGTCCATAATGATTTATGTAGAAACTATAGACACTAACCTGTCCATAATGATTTGTAGAGAAACTATAGGCCCTAACCTGTCCATAATGCTTTATAGAGAAACTATAGACACTAACCTGTCCATAATGATTTATAGAGAAACTATAGACACTAACCTGTCCATAATGATTTATAGAGAAACTATAGACACTAACCTGTCCATAATGATTTATAGAGAATCTATAGACACTAACCTGTCCGTAATGATTTATAGAGAAACTATAGACACTAACCTGTCCATAATGATTTATAGAGAAACTATAGACACTAACCTGTCCATAATGATTTATGTAGAAACTATAGACACTAACCTGTCCATAATGCTTTTTGAGAAACTATAGTCACTAACCTGTCCATAATGATTTATAGAGAAACTATAGACACTAACCTGTCCATAATGATTTATAGAGAAACTATAGACACTAACCTGTCCATAATGATTTATAGAGAAACTATAGACACTAACCTGTCCATAATGATTTATAGAGAAACTATAGACTAACCTGTCCATAATGATTTATAGAGAAACTATAGACACTAACCTGTCCATAATGATTTATAGAGAAACTATAGACACTAACCTGTCCATAATGATTTATAGAGAAACTATAGTCACTAACCTGTCCATAATGACTTATGTAGAAACTATAGACACTAACCTGTCCATAATGATTTATAGAGAAACTATAGACTAACCTGTCCATAATGATTTATAGAGAAACTATAGACACTAACCTGTCCATAATGCTTTATAGAGAAACTATAGACACTAACCTGTCCATAATGATTTATAGAGAAATTATAGACACTAACCTGTCCATAATGATTTATAGAGAAACTATAGACACCAACCTGTCCATAATGATTTATGTAGAAACTATAGATACTAACCTGTCCATAATGATTTATAGAGAAACTATAGACACTAACCTGTCCATAATGATTTATAGAGAAACTATAGACACTAACCTGTCCATAATGATTTATAGAGAAACTATAGACACTAACCTGTCCATAATGATTTATAGAGAAACTATAGACACTAACCTGTCCATAATGATTTATAGAGAAACTATAGACACTAACCTGTCCATAATGATTTATAGAGAAACTATAGGCCCTAACCTGTCCATAATGCTTTATAGAGAAACTATAGACACTAACCTGCCCATAAGGAGGAGTCAGGGAGGAGTCAGAGAGGAGTCAGGGAGGATTCAGGGAGGAGTCAGGGAGGAGTCAGGGAGGAGTCAGGGAGGCCACACTGACTATCTCTATGACCACTCGTTCTGCCCACTGCTCTCCTATTCACTAGGAACCTAGCTAGAAAAAAATGGTTTGAAGCAGGGAGGGACTACCTAAACTTGTCCAATAAGAAACACTCATTTTCATTATCCATTGCAAAGCGCTTTGCTACTGTGGACGCTAATGACTACGACCCGGGGCTGAAGAGAGCTAGGCAACGCTATGCTTTTATCAATTGCATACTCCCACCCCTCTCACCTTCTCCACCAATGGGTTTTGATAAGGAGACGAGTAGAGAGAAGAGAGGACGCAGGGTTTTTGCAATTGAGAAAAGGCCCATGAATGTGAGCACTCCTCCTCGTCCTCCTCCTCCTCTTCATCCCTCCCCATGTAGCTGCTGCTGTGGGCTGGCCTCCCTCATCCCTCCTTACCTCCTCCCTCCTTCCCTTCTCAGGGCATCTTTATAAAGAGACTCTTGGTCCCACCATGGGAGGATCACTCACAGACACAGGAGTCCACGGAGCCACAGGTGAGCAGAACAACCCAATAGCTGCTCTGTGTGTTTCTCTCTGTCGGTCTCTCTCTCTGTATCTCTCTCTCTCTGTGTCTCTCTCTGTCTCCCTCTGTGTCTCTCTCTCTCTCTCTCTCCGTCTCTCTTTCTCTGTCTCTCTCTGTATCTCTCTCTGTCTCTCTCTTTGTCTCTATTTCTCTCCATCTCTTTCTCTCTCTGCCTCTAACTCTGTCTCTATCTCTCTCAGTTCTCTCTCTCTCTCTCTCTGTATCTCTCTCTGTCTCTCTCTCTCTGCCTCTATCTCTATCTGTCTCTCTGTCTCTCTCTGTCTCTCTCTCTCTGTCTGTCTGTCTCTCTGTCTGTCTCCCTCTCTTTCTCTCTCTCTGTCTCTCTCTTGGTATCTCTCTTTCTCTCTCTGTCTCTTTCTTTCTCTTGTTCTCTACCACTCTAACTCTCCCTTATTCACTCTTTCTTACACACACACACACACACACACACACACACACACACACACACACACACGCACACGCACACGCACACGCACACACGAACACGCAAAACAAATGTGACTTGTCTAATATCTAATACTGCATGTTCCTCTGAGATTCAGCCCAGCGCAAACAACTGGACACTTTGTCTAATGTAACTGCTGTTGTGGTCTGTGTGTGTGTGTGTTCTCTGATGTTCCAACGGTTACCATGCTTGAGGATAAAGTATGACAGTTTCTGAAACTCTCTCAGATCTCTACAGATCACTTGTAAACACAATCAAATAGGCTGTTTTGCAATGTATTACGGTTAAAAAGCTTAAACAAAATGATTTGATATTTAAGTATGTTTGTACATTTTGTAAAAAAAAAAAAAAAAAAAAATTGACTGTGTAGAATACCTCAAACATTTAGAATGAATGTCATTTGTCGATGATTTTAGGCAAACCAACTGAGTTGACTTTTTTTAAAACCAAAGTGATTAACTGTAATGACATAACCCCCATCTATGTATGACTCTTCATAAGCTCTCTTCCGTCAGTGAAACAGCAGTCGGTGAAACAGCAGTCGGCGAAACAGCAGTCGGCGAAACAGCAGTCGGCGAAACAGCAGTCGGCGAAACAGCAGTCGGTGAAACAGCAGTCGGTGAAGCGTTGTGTTGCATCAGCATGGTCATCTCAGTATTCCCATACTGCTGGACCCTGTGCCTGATCCAGCTGGCTACAGGACTGGTTCATGGAAACATTCGTCTAGAGGACTCCCATCCCAGCCTCAGACGCACCAAGGACTCCTTCCTCTCAGATATCGGTTCGTTATTTTTGCATTTGCTGTAATTAGGTAGACGGTGATTACTGTCCGGGTGAGAAAGAACTGGGGACTGTTCCAGAAAGCTGGATCAATCAGTTAGTCAGCTAATGTTTTGATTGAAGTCATTCTACCTCTAGGAAATTATCACATTCTGATTGATTGATTGATTGATTGATTGATTGATTGATTGATTGAGGGACCTTCGTTCTTCCCTCAGGTAAAGGCTCTCTCTCTAGAGGGGATCCTGTTGGTTTCCGCTCAGAGTCTGAGCAGGAAGAGGAGGAGCTTCTGATGGACATGGAATCCTACGATGAGGTGGATCAATATACTATTTAATAATTTACTCATTGTGTATGACAGCGTGCAATGTGTACATCACTTTACATTGTTGTTACGACTGGAACATCATGTGTGTTGATGTACACTGAGTATACGAAACATCTCTCTACGACATAGACTGACCAGGTGAATGCAGGTGAAAGCTTTGATCTCTTATCGATGCCACTTCAGCCAGTGTAGATGAAGTGGAGGAGACATAGGGGAGGTGCAACTCAATATTAAGAAGGTGTCCTAAATGTTTTGTCCACTCGCTGTAGAACACCAGTGTGTTTAGGGTTTACTACTGTGTACTTATGGAGACCAGACGTTCTCACAAGGATAGTAACACAAGGAACATTCAGACACTTCGCCGTGGGAACACTTCGCTGGTGTGGTGTTTTAGGCTTAGACGGTTAGGTTAAGGGTTAGGGGTTAGAGTTAGGGTTAGGAGTTAGGGGTTAAGATTAGGGTTAGGAGTTAGGGGTTAGAGTTAGGAGTTAGGGGTTAAGATTAGGGTTAGGAGTTAGGGGTTAAGGTTAGTTTAGGGTTAGGAGTTAGGGGTTAGAGTTAGGAGTTAGGGGTTAGAGTTAGGAGTTAGGGATAGGAGTTAGGGTTAGGAGTTAGGGGTTAAGGTTTAGGGTTAGGAGTTAGGAGTTAGGGTTAGGGTTAGGAGTTAGGGGTTAAGGTTTAGGGGTTAGGGGTTAGAGTTAGGGTTAGGAGTTAGTAGTTAAGGTTAGGGTTAGGAGTTAGGAATTAGGGGTTAAGATTAGGGTTAGGGTTAGGAGTTAGGGGTTAAGGTTAGTTTAGGGTTAGGAGTTAGGGGTTAAGGTTTAGGGTTAGGAGTTAGGGGTTAAGGTTTAGGGTTAGGGTTAGGAGTTAGGAGTTAGGGGTTAGGGTTAGGAGTTAAGGGTTAGGAGTTAGGGATTAGGGTTAGGAGTTAGGAGTTAAGGTTAGAGTTAGGAGTTAGGAGTTAGGGATTAGGGTTAGGAGTTGGGAGTTAAGGTTAGAGTTAGGAGTTAGGGGTTAGGAGTTAAGGGTTAGGAGTTAGGAGTTATTAATTAATGTTAGGAGTTAAGGGTTAGGACTTAGGGATTAGGGTTAGGAGTTAAGGGTTAGGAGTTAGGGATTAGGGTTAGGAGTTAAGGGTTAGGAGTTAGGGGTTAGGGTTAGGAGTTAGGGGTTAGGAGTTAGGAGTTAGGGTTAGGAGTTAGGAATTAGGGTTAGGAGTTAAGGTTTAGGGTTAGGAGTTGGGGCTTAAGGTTTAGGGTTAGGAGTTAGGAGTTAGGGTTAGGAGTTAGGAGTTAAGGTTAGGGTTAGGAGTTAGGGGTTAGGGTTAGGAGCTAGGGGTTAGGGTTAGGAGTTAAGGGTTAGGAGTTAAGGGTTAGGGGTTAGGGTTAGGAGTTAGGGGTTAGGGTTAGGAGTTAGGGGTTAGGGTTAGGAATTAGGAATTAGGGTTAGGAGTTAAGGTTAGGGTTAGGAGTTAGGGCTTAAGGTTTAGGGTTAGGAGTTAGGGGTTAGGGTTAGGAGCTAGGGGTTAGGGTTAGGAGTTAAGGGCTAGGAGTTAGGAGTTAGGGGTTAGGTTTAGGAGTTAGGGGTTAGGGTTAGGAGTTACAAATTAGTGTTAGGAGTTAGGAATTAGGGTTAGGGGTTAAGGTTTAGGGTTAGGAGTTAGGGCTTAAGGTTTAGGGTTAGGAGTTAGGAGTTAAGGTTAGGGTTAGGAGTTAGGAGTTAAGGTTAGGGTTAGGAGTTAGGGGTAAGGGTTAGGAGTTAGGGATTAGGGTTAGGAGTTAAGGGTTAGGAGTTAAGGTTAGAGTTAGGAGTTAGGGGTTAGGGTTAGGAGTTAAGGGTTAGGAGTTAGGAATTAATGTTAGGAGTTAAGGGTTAGGAGTTAGGGATTAGGGTTAGGAGTTAAGGGTTAGGGTTAGGAGTTAGGGTTAGGAGTTAAGGGTTAGGAGTTAGGGGTTAGGGTTAGGAGTTAGGAGTTAGGGTTAGGAGTTAAGGGTTAGGAGTTAGGGGTTAAGGTTAGGGTTAGGAGTTAGGGATTAAGGTTAGGGTTAGGAGTTAGGGGTTAAGGTTTAGGGTTAGGAGTTAGGGGTTAAGGTTAGGGTTAAATTAAGAGTTTGGGAAAATTGGATTTTGAATGGAATCAGTTGTTTGGTCCACACAAGAATAGTAAAACAAACATGTGTGTGTGTGTGTCCATCTGTCTGTCTGTATGTGTGGTGTCTACTGTCTAACATTCTGTCCAGGGGCTATACTTGTACATCAAAGCAACATCAAGCTGTCTCACGCTATAGAAACAGAGGCTCCAGCCCTCTGGCTCGTTCTGGTTCGAACCAGGCTAACTGGCTGTTTCTTACATTCCACCAGGCTGAGGTTGAGGCTGTGCAGCTGTGGAGCAGAGCCATGAGTTCTCCCCGTCGCTGTATCCCTCACCAGCAGTCCTGTCTGTGTTCTGTCTTGTCTGTCCATCTACCAGGCTGAGGTTGAGGCTGTGCAGCTGCGGAGCAGAGCCATGAGTTCTCCCCGTCGCTGTATCCCTCACCAGCAGTCCTGTCTGTGTTCTGTCTTGTCTGTCCATCTACCAGGATGTTGCTGAGGCTGTGCAGCTGCGGGAGCAGAGCCATGAGTTCTCCCCGTCGCTGTATCCCTCACCAGCAGTCCTGTCCGGGCAACACGCTGCCCTGCTGTAACCCCTGTAATTCTTCAACACTTTCTGCTACTGCTGCTAGATTGTCCTGCACCGGCAGGCATGGAAATCCCTAGCACCACACTCTCCACTCGACCTCCAACCGGGTCCCCCCCCTCCACTGTATAACATCAGTCTGTCTGTGTTCTGTCTTGTCTGTCCATCTACCAGGATGTTGCTGAGGCTGTGCAGCTGCAGAGCAGAGCCATGCGTTCTCCCCGTCGCTGTATCCCTCACCAGCAGTCCTGTCTGGGTAACACCCTGCCCTGCTGCGACCCCTGTGATACCCGTTACCCTCGAATGTTTGGGTCAATCTGCTACTGCCGTCGGACGGCCTGCGCGGGAGCTCACAGGCGCCCCTAACACTCCTAGCAACCCTCTACGGCCCCTCCTCTCACGGTGGGCCCTCTTCTCTGCCAGTCTACAGTCAGTATCTAATCCATATCCGCAAGGCCTGATTTTACGAGCACGCAAACACAGACTCTATACATCCCAGGATGCATCTCCATGAGGTGGGGCTTATAGGATACTTGTTACGTTGTATTTTCTTCTTGATGTTATCTCTGGTTGTGTTATTTTGTATTTTTTTTTCGATAGGTTAGATGGATGTTACGTTGGGTGTACATTTATCGTTCAATGAAAGTCAAAAGACAAATCAATCTCTAAACAAGGCAATATAATTGTCAAAGAAAATTGGCCTAGACTTTTTTTTGGGGGGGCGGGGGGAAATTATTTAATCTAAAAAAAAACTGTGAACATATTCCTTTAAAGAGACCAGTAAGGAAAATACTTACATTAGTCAAATCAAAAGTTGATATTTAAAGTTTTGTTTATTGATTTTAAATAGTGAATCAGGTTCTGTATGTTCATCATGTGCCCAGAGTCTTAACAGTAGTTCAATTGTGTAGCAGAGGTTAGTTATCGTGTTCTTGTACGTGGTTAAGCCTTCAGTATGTCAAACTCTCATAATGAATTATAGATTTCTAAATACCTGTAGTTGACAATACATTTTTTTTCATGGAAATTCCATAATAGGGAAACACCTTTTTTTAATATATATTAAAAACAATTGTATTCAATTGGCAACCATTATTTTGAAAGTCAAACACTCTCTCTAGGTAAGTTAAGAAATCAGTGCAAATAGTAATTTATTGTATCTTATGAATAAAAATGAAATAAAAAAAAATATTATTTTGTGTCATAGAAAAGCAAAATGGTCTCTGAACTGACATTTCAAATGACGATGATTCATTACATCATATACTAGGCGATACCTCCACTAAATGGCAGCCTCTAGGCGATACCTCCACTAAATGGCAGCCTCTAGGTGATATCTCCACTAAATGGCAGACTCTAGGTGATATCTCCACTAAATGGCAGCCTCTAAGTGATATCTCCACTAAATGGCAGCCTCTAGGTGATATCTCCACTAAATGGCAGCCTCTAGGTGATATCTCCACTAAATGGCAGCCTCTAGGTGATATCTCCACTAAATGGCAGCCTCTAGGCGATATCTCCACTAAATGGCAGCCTCTAGGCGATACCTCCACTAAATGGCAGCCTCTAGGTGATATCTCCACTAAATGGCAGCCTCTAGGTGATATCTCCACTAAATGGCAGCCTCTAGGTGATATCTCCACTAAATGGCAGCCTCTAGGTGATATCTCCACTAAGTGGCAGCCTCTAGGTGATATCTCCACTAAATGGCAGCCTCTAGGTGATATCTCCACTAAATGGCAGCCTCTAGGTGATATCTCCTTTGGCTTTCATAAACATACTGACACTGTGATGATTCATTACATCATATACTAGGTGATATCTCCACTAAATGGCAGCCTAATGCACTAGTCTGGACCGGAGCCATACGGTCAACGCTACTGCCCCTTAAAGGTCCACGCTACTGCCCTTTAAAGGTCACCGCTACTGCCCCTTAAAGGTCAACGCTACTGCCCCTTAAAGGTCAACGCTACTGCCCTTTAAAGGTCAACGCTACTGCCCCTTAAAGGTCAATGCTACTGCCCTTTAAAGGTCAACGCTACTGCCCTTTAAAGGTCAACGCTACTGCCCCTTAAAGGTCAATGCTACTGCCCTAAAGGTCAACGCTACTGCCCTTTAAAGGTCAACGCTACTGCCTTTTAATGGTCAACACCACTACCCTCTAAAGGTCAACACCTCTGCCCCTTACAGGTCAACGCTACTGCCCCTTAAAGATCAACGCTACTGCCCTTTAAAGGTCAACGCTACTGCCTCTTAAAGGTCAACGCTACTGCCCCTTAAAGGTCAACACTACTGCCCCTTAAAGGTCAATGCTACTGCCCCTTAAAGGTCAACGCTACTGCCCTTTAAAGGTCAACGCTGCTGCCCCTTAAAGGTCAATGCTACTGCCCCTTAAAGGTCCACGCTACTGCCCTTTAATGGTCAACACCACTACCCTCTAAAGGTATTCTCTAACACCCTGAGACCAACCACTCTGGGTATTCTCTAACACCCTGAGACCAACCACTCTGGGTATTCTCTAACACCCTGAGACAACCACTCTGGGTATCCTCTAACACCCTGAGACCAACCACTCTGGGTATCCTCTAACACCCTGAGACCAACCACTCTGGGTATTCTCTAACACCCTGAGACCAACCACTCTGGGTATTCTCTAACACCCTGAGACCAACCACTCTGGGTATCCTCTAACACCCTGAGACCAACCACTCTGGGTATTCTCTAACACCCTGAGACCAACCACTCTGGGTATTCTCTAACACCCTGAGACCAACCACTCTGGGTATCCTCTAACACCCTGAGACCAACCACTCTGGGTATTCTCTAACACCCTGAGACCAACCACTCTGGGTATTCTCTAACACCCTGAGACCAACCACTCTGGGTATTCTCTAACACCCTGAGACCAACCACTCTGGGTATTCTCTAACACCCTGAGACCAACCACTCTGGGTATTCTCTAACACCCTGAGACAATGACTCTGGGTATTTCCCTAGCGTATCCCTACTGGTTCTCTTCACATGACACCAAGGTCTGATGTGGGGAGTCAACAAGGCAGTCTTTATGCTTTGTGTCTCCCTGGGCTTTGTAGGCCACCAGCTGACACCCTCACTACCTCAGCATCTTCTTCTCAATAAAACCTGGGTTCAAACATGATTTGATATCTGTCAAATACCTTTGAGCGTTTAATCTAGCCTGTCTGGAAGTGCTGGTTGGACAGGGTTTGCCTTTTTTTGTAACTATTCTGTTGTCCATTAAACCTGGTAAGCTCAGTAATTTAAAATAGTATTTGAACCCAGGTGGTTTATGGGAAGACAATGTTTGGCCTCAGTTTTTTATATTTTTTTATTTAACTAGGCAAGTCCGTTTAGAACAAATTCTTATTTTACAATGACTGCCTACCACAGCCAAACCTATGGGACTCCCGATCACAGCTGGTTTTGATACAGCCTGGAATGGAACCAGGGTCTGTAGTGACGTCTCTAGCACTGAGATGCAGTGCCTTAGACCGCTACGCCACTCGGGAGTCTCCCAAGTTGATTAGCTAATGTTGTTAAAAAGGAGAGAGCACTACACTATTATTATTTGACCCTGCTGGTCATCTATGAACATTTGAACATCTTGGTCATGTTCTGTTATGATCTCCACCCAGCACAGCCAGAAGAGGACTGGCCACCCCTCATAGCCTGGTTCCTCTCTAGGTTTCTTCCTAGGTTTTGGCCTTTCTAGGGAGTTTTTCCTAGCCACCGTGCTTCTACACCTGCATCGCTTGCTGTTTGGGGTTTTAGGCTGGGTTTCTGTACAGCCCTTTGAGATATCAGCTGATATAAGAAGAGCTTTATAAATACATTGGATTGATTGATACACACAGCACACTCTTGATGCTCTGATTGTAACCTAAACAAGAATTTGTTCTTAACTGACTAAACATTTCACTACACTCACAATAACATCTGCTAACCATGTGTGTGTGACCAATAACATCTGCTAACCATGTGACCAATAACATCTGCTAACCATGTGTATGTGACCAATAACATCTGCTAACCATGTGACCAATAACATCTGCTAACCATGTGTATGTGACCAATACAATTTGATGATCTTACGGCCAGTAAGAGTCTACATCCCAAACAGCACCCTATTTATTTATAGTGCCCTACTTTTGATCAGGACACATAGGGGCTTGACGAATCTCCTCCGCACACTCCACTGGTTTCCAGTCGAAGCTCGCATCCACTACAAGACCATGCATGGTACTTACCTACGAAACAGCGAGAAAAACTGCCCCTTCCCTAACTCCAGCCTATGAACAAACCCTACACCCCAACCAGAGTACTTCATTCTGCCACCTCTGGTCTCTTGGTCCTCCCAACCTTATGGGGGATCAGGTCCCGCTCAGCCCTATCAAAGCTCTTCTCTGTCCTGGCACCCCGATGGTGGAACCAGCTTCCCCTGAACCTGGACAACAGAGTCCCTGTTCATCTTCCCCCTGAAGCTAGGACAACAGAGTCCCTGTCCATCTTCCCCCTGAACCTGGACAACAGAGTCCCTGTCCATCTTCCCCCTGAACCTGGACAACAGAGTCCCTGTTCATCTTCCCCCTGAACCTGGACAACAGAGTCCCTGTCCATCTTCTCCCTGAACCTGGAAAACAGAGTCCCTGTTCATCTTCCCCCTGAACCTGGACAACAGAGTCCCTGTTCATCTTCCCCCTGAACCTGGACAACAGAGTCCCTGTCCATCTTCCCCCTGAAGCTAGGACAACAGAGTCCCTGTCCATCTTCCCCCTGAAGCTAGGACAACAGAGTCCCTATCCATCTTCCCCCTGAACCTGGACAACAGAGTCCCTGTTCATCTTCCCCCGAACCTGGACAACAGAGTCCCTGTCCATCTTCCCCCTGAAGCTAGGACAACAGAGTCCCTGTCCATCTTCCCCCTGAAGCTAGGACAACAGAGTCCCTGTCCATCTTCCCCCTGAACCTGGACAACAGAGTCCCTGTTCATCTTCCCCCTGAACCTGGACAACAGAGTCTCTGTTCATCTTCCCCCTGAACCTGGACAACAGAGTCCCTGTCCATCTTCCCCCTGAACCTGGACAACAGAGTCTCTGTTCATCTTCCCCCTGAACCTGGACAACAGAGTCCCTGTCCATCTTCCCCCTGAACCTGGACAACAGAGTCCCTGTTCATCTTCCCCCTGAACCTGGACAACAGAGTCCCTGTCCATCTTCCCCCTGAACCTGGACAACAGAGTCCCTGTCCATCTTCCCCCTGAAGCTAGGACAACAGAGTCCCTGTCCATCTTCCCCCTGAACCTGGACAACAGAGTCCCTGTTCATCTTCCCCCTGAAGCTAGGACAACAGAGTCCCTGTCCATCTTCCCCCTGAAGCTAGGACAACAGAGTCCCTGTTCATCTTCCACATGAAGCTAGGACAACAGAGTACCTGTCCATCTTCTCCCTGAACCTGGACAACAGAGTCCCTGTTCATCTTCCCCCTGAACCTGGACAACAGAGTCCCTGTTCATCTTCCCCCTGAATCTGGACAACAGAGTTCCTGTCCATCTTCCCCCTGAACCTGGACAACAGAGCCCTGTCCATCTTCCCCCTGAACCTGGACAACAGAGTCCCTGTCCATCTTCCCCCTGAACCTGGACAACAGAGTCCCTGTCCATCTTCCCCCTGAAGCTAGGACAACAGAGTCCCTGTCCATCTTCCCCCTGAAGCTAGGACAACAGAGTCCCTGTCAATCTTCCCCCTGAACCTGGACAACAGAGTCCCTGTCCATCTTCCCCCTGAACCTGGACAACAGAGTCCCTGTTCATCTTCCCCCTGAACCTGGACAACAGAGTCCCTGTCCATCTTCCCCCTGAAGCTAGGACAACAGAGTCCCTGTTCATCTTCCCCCTGAACCTGGACAACAGAGTCCCTGTCCATCTTCCCCCTGAAGCTAGGACAACAGAGTCCCTGTCCATCTTCCCCCTGAAGCTAGGACAACAGAGTCCCTGTCCATCTTCCCCCTGAACCTGGACAACAGAGTCCCTGTCCATCTTCCCCCTGAACCTGGACAACAGAGTCCCTGTACATCTTCCCCCTGAACCTGGACAACAGAGTCCCTGTTCATCTTCCCCCTGAACCTGGACAACAGAGTCCCTGTCCATCTTCCCCCTGAAGCTAGGACAACAGAGTCCCTGTCCATCTTCCCCCTGAAGCTAGGACAACAGAGTCCCTGTCCATCTTCCCCCTGAACCTGGACAACAGAGTCCCTGTCCATCTTCCCCCTGAACCTGGACAACAGAGTCCCTGTCCATCTTCCCCCTGAACCTGGACAACAGAGTCCCTGTCCATCTTCCCCCTGAACCTGGACAACAGAGTCCCTGTCCATCCTCCCCCTGAACCTGGACAACAGAGTCCCTGTTCATCTTCCCCCTGAACCTGGACAACAGAGTCCCTGTTCATCTTTCCCCTGAACCTGGACAACAGAGTCCCTGTCCATATTCCCCCTGAAGCTAGGACAACAGAGTCCCTGTCCATCTTCCCCCTGAACCTGGACAACAGAGTCCCTGTCCATCTTCCCCCTGAATCTGGACAACAGAGTCCCTGTTCAGCTTCCCCCTGAACCTGGACAACAGAGTCCCTGTCCGTCTTCTGAAAACATCTGAAACCTCGCCTCTTCAGAGTATCTTCAATAATCCCCCAGAACCCCCCTCGAACCACCTCCTCATCTCCCCCCACAAAAAAACAACACTCACACATGACTTCCCCCCTTTACCAGCTCTGACTTTGCTGATTGCTAATTTACTGAGGAAAAGTGTACTTCCTATGACTGAGATATGTGGTTGTCCCACCTACCAACAGTATCTTAAGATGAATGCACTAACTGGCTCTGGGTCGGTAACTGGCTCTGGATCAGTAACTGGCTCTGGGTCACTAACTGGCTCTGGGTCGGTAACTGGCTCTGGGTCAGTAACTGGCTCTGGGTCAGCAACTGGCTCTGGGTCAGTAACTGGCTCTGGGTCAGCAACTGGCTCTGGATCAGTAACTGGCTCTGGATCAGTAACTGGCTCTGGGTCAGCAACTGGCTCTGGGTCACTAACTGGCTCTGGGTCAGTAACTAGCTTTGGATCAGTAACTGGCTCTGGGTCAGCAACAGGCTCTGGCTCCCCTCAAACACCTTTGGGATGATTTGGAACACCGACTGCAAGCCAGGCCTAATCGCCCAACATCAGTGCCCGACCTCACTAACGCTCTTGTGGCTGAATGGAAGCAAGTCCCCGCAGCGATGTTCCAAAATCTAGTGGAAAGCCCTCACAGAAGAGAGGAGGCTGTTATAGCAGCAAAGGAGGGGGACCAACTCCATATTAATGCCCATGTTCGATGAACAGGTGTCCACGTACATTTGGTCATGTAGTGTATTATTGCTATCTTGTCACCAAGCATGTTTTGACATGACGAAGTGATGAGGAGTTGGTAAGAGAACAGGAACAAACTGGCACCCAGGATACTAACTTCACTTCAAAATGTTGTGTTTGTATTTATTACATTTAGTAGCCTGTCTCCACCATTTAGTAGCCTGTCTCCACCATTTAGTAGCCTGTCTCCACCATTTAATAGCCTGTCTCCACCATTTAGTAGCCTGTCTCCACCATTTAGTAGCCTGTCTCCACCATTTAGTAGCCTGTCTCCACCATTTAATAGCCTGTCTCCACCATTTAGTAGCCTGTCTCCATGATAAGATAATTATCTAATAAATGTAAATGAATCAATAAACCATGATGAATTATTAGTTATACAGCAGGTTTAATGAATAATCAATGTAATGATCAATGTAAGGATCGATTAGTCTGATTAGTTCCGGAAAGTCCAGGAACCACTGGAGAGGGAAAGAAATGTGTGTATGCAATTAGTATAGAGAGATAGAGAAGCAGATGGTCAAGGGAGTAAAACCTCAGAGAGTTCCTAACCTTGAAGGAAAGGAACAGGCTGAGCCAGAAGGTGATAAACAGTGTGAGAAGTTTATGGGGGTTGCAGGTCACCAACAGATTGTGTGTAAATGCATGTGCGTAAGTAAGCAAGAACTATATAATGACTGTTTTGTTATCCTGACGGCAGAACGTTCTCTGAATAAAGCTACAGAAACCTTTTGCAGAAAGCTGAGTCCTTGCCTAATTATTTTAACCCATTGTCTTACAAACCTAGGGCATTAGTCAAGGCGAATTGATTATTGATTATTATCATCAAGATATAAAATTCCTATAACAATTGGTCCTTCGAGCCGGATCTCAAACTGACGCTGTCGTTCCAAGGAGACACCGAAACCGTGCACGGGCGGATGAAATATCCGTAAATCAAAGACCTGGCCCTTTTCTGTGGGTTCTTTACAGGCCGGTGGCAAACTGGTACGCGACAGAGGTGGTGACGAGATTCAACGAACATTGAAAAACTCAGCTGCAAATTATAAGGTTAGTAAACTTTATTCATACTTTTGGGGAATAGCACCTGTATGATTACATTAAATAAGGAGTGAGTGAAGTACCTATAGGTCTGCATTACATGATGAAATGAGAAATACACCTGTGTGTCTGCATTGCATGATGGAATAAGGGACACAATTGGGTGTTGGCATTTGATGAGAAAGCGATTGTTGTGAGTGTAAGGCAAAATCGATTGTTGAGAGTGTAAGGCAAAAGCGATTGTTGTGAGTGAAAGGCAAAAGCAATTGTTGTGAGTGAAAGGCAAAAGTGATTGATGTGAGAGTGAAAGGCGAGAGCAAGTAGAGGATTTTAATGTACTCTGGGTGTTAGACGCTGAAATTGGTGAATGTTATAGCTGGTGACCTGGCTTCAGAAGTTCGCGTGGGGAAAAATCGGTTTTAAAGGGAATCAAGTATTCTGCGCGAATGGAAGGCAGGAGGTAGTTGTAAATTCAAAACGATGAATTCGAAAACGAGACAGGGTCCGAAATAGACCCTGAGCAACTGTGGCCACTGCATGAAACTAAACTAGGGCTTATGGTGAGACCTGATAACGTAGCACAAGGGTCAAAAAACCATAAGGGGATAGTCGGTACCTAAATAAAGGATTTAGGTCTGATATCTATGGGTGAAGTGAGACCTAATATGGCGGAGTGAGAAACAGATATTAGTGTCAAGAGTTACATGAAGCAACAGATAAATAGGCTGTTAACTAGGGCTTTACGACCCCTGGAAAAGAGTTTATAGTTGCATACGTATGAGACCTAATAGCCGATCAATATCCCCTCTATAGATAAAGTTTCGAGAGAGATAGAGTAACTATGCTGGGATGAGGGATTGCGTGTGAGGAGAATTCTGTCAATAAATCGCGAGAAAAAGACAGACAGTAAAAACCTAAAAATAAAACGGGTTGCAGTGTTTGTCTATGAGCGAGATAAAGACAGGGTTAGGATAGATATGTATAGTCATTCTAGCAGAATAACTCTATATTGTGTTGTGTGGATGTTGTCTCGTCCCATGTGTGAGAGGTTTAATCACCAGGACTCTAGAGAGATCGATGACGCAGCAGATGGTGAGATATGGACTGATTCCGAGCTCCGATCAGTGGGATTGTCACGTCCTGGCCACTATAAAGGTTAATTAGTATAGTAGTTTGGTCAGGACGTGGCAGAGGGTATTGGTTTTATGTGGTTCAGGGTGGTGTGTTTGTTTAAAGGGTGTTTGATTTAGTATTTCCGGGGTTTTGGTTTATGGTCTAGGTTTATGTATGTCTATGTGGAAGCTAGTGTGTGTGTTTCTATGTTTGGTTAATTGGGGTTGGGACTCTCAGTTGAAGGCAGGTGTTGTCTATCTGCCTTTGATTGAGAGTCCCATATATTAGGGTGTGTTTGTTTGTTATTTGTGGGTGATTGTTCCGTGTTTAGCGTAAGTAAGCCTAACAGGACTGTCAGTTTATCGTTCGTTTTCTTGTTTGTTGTTTTGTATTCGTGTTGATTTAATTAAATGTTCAAAATGAACAACTGCACACCTGCTGCGTATTGGTCTACCTTTTCCGATGACGATTTTGCATTATCGTCAGAAGACGAAGATATTTGTGACAGGGATGGCGAATGCGGGCCTTCAGGCCAGGAAGATGGCTCCCTTTCTTTCAATAACGAGGAGCCAATGTTTGATGAAACAATTTTCAACATTTAGATTCACTGTTCCTTTAATGAAAATGATGATGAAAATCCTAAACAGAAGTGTCATAATTGGAAATAGGACTAGGACAGTAATGGAGGAGTAGGAGGAATATTCATGTATTGGTCTTGTTTAATCCTTGTATCACTATTAAGTTCCATATAGCGTGTGATTTCATGATTATTGTATTTCTATATAGCGTGTGATTTCGTGATTACTGTATTTCCATATAGCGTGTGATTTCATGATTATTGTATTTCTATATAGCGTGTGATTTCATGATTACTGTATTTCCATATAGCGTGTGATTTCATGATTATTGTATTTCCATATAGCGTGTGATATCATGATTATTGTATTTCCATATAGCGTATGATTATGTGTAATTCCATATAGTGGGTGATTATTGTATTTCCATATAGCGTGTGATTATTAGTGATTACTTATAGCATGTGATCATCATGGTGAATTATTGGATCATTTAAGGGTGGAATTGATAAGAGAATTATCTAATAAATGTAAATGAATCAATAAACCATGATGAATTATTAGTCATACAGCAGGTTTAATGAATAATCAATGTAATGATCAATGTAGGGATCGATTAGTCTGATTAGTTCCGGAAAGTCCAGGAACCACTGGAGAGGGAAAGAAATGTGTGTATGCAATTAGTATAGAGAGATAGAGAAGCAGATGGTCAAGGGAGTAAAACCTCAGAGAGTTCCTAACCTTGAAGGAAAGGAACAGGCTGAGCCAGAAGGTGATAAACAGTGTGAGAAGTTTATGGGGGTTGCAGGTCACCAACAGATTGTGTGTAAATGCATGTGCGTAAGTAAGCAAGAACTATATAATGACTGTTTTGTTATCCTGACGGCAGAACGTTCTCATGAATAAAGCTACAGAAACCTTTTGCAGAAAGCTGAGTCCTTGCCTAATTATTTTAACCCATTGTCTTACAAACCTAGGGCATTAGTCAAGGCGAATTGATTATTGATTATTATCATCAAGATATAAAATTCCTATAACACTCCACCATTTAGTAGCCTGTCTCCACCATTTAGTAGCCTGTCCCCACCTTGCCCACACAATGGTCTGGATGTCTCAGGGTTGGAGCCATGGATCTCTCAGGATCATACGGTGAGAAGTTCTGCAACAAGCAATTATAGTCACTACAAGAAAGGAATGGGATGAGACTCCAATTTCATGCTTTCAACCCAGCAGGCAAAAGCCACTTCAATTGACGTCATTACAAACACACAACAACAATATCTTATTGTAAACACGTTGTAATGATGTCATTTCAAACCGCTTTTCCCACGGGCAATAGAGAGTGTAAAATAGGTGTTGGCATTGAGAGTGTTGCCATTGCTGTGTTCAATACAAGGCTGACTTCATGCTGACTTCATGCTGCAGTGGGCAGTACTCACAACCCATTGTTGAGTGTAGAGAGTATAGAGATATTGTTATCCACGTCGGCACCAACGATGTTAGGATGAAACAGTCAGAGGTCACCAAGCTCAACATAGCTTCAGCGTGTAAATCAGCTAGAAAGATGTGTCGGCATCGAGTAATTGTCTCTGGCCCCCTCCCAGTTAGGGGGAGTGATGAGCTCTACAGCAGAGTCTCACAACTCAATCGCTGGATGAAAACTGTGTTCTGCCCCTCCCAAAAGATAGAATTTGGGACTCACCCACAAACAGGATCAAGCCTGGCCTGTTGAGGAGTGACGGACTCCATCCTAGCTGGAGGGGTGCTCTCATCTTATCTACGAACATAGACAGGGCTCTAACTCCTCTAGCTCCACAATGAAATAGGGTGCAGGCCAGGCAGCAGGCTGTTAGCCAGCCTGCCAGCTTAGTGGAGTCTGCCATTAGCACAGTCAGCGTAGTCAGCTCAGCTTTCCCCATTGAGACCATGTCTGTGCCTCGATCTAGGTTGGGCAAAATTAAAAATGGCGGTGTTCGCTTTAGTAATCTCACTAGTATAAAGACCTCCTCCATTCCTGCCATTATTGAAAGAGATTGTGATACTTCACATCTCAAAATTGGGTTACTTAATGTTAGATCCCTCACTTCCAAGGCAGTTATAGTCAATTAACTAATCACTGATAATAATCTTGATGTAATTGGCCTGACTGAAACATGGCTTAAGCCTGATGAATTTACTGTGTTAAATGAGGCCTCACCCCCTGGTTACACTAGTGACCATACCCCCCGTGCATCCGGCAAAGGCGGAGGTGTTGCTAACATCTACGATAGCAAATTTCAATTTACAAAAAAAAAAACAATGACGTTTTCGTCTTTTGAGCTTCTAGTCATGAAATCTATGCAGCCTACTCACTCACTTTTTATAGCTACTGTTTACAGGCCTCCTGGGCCATATGCAGTGTTCCTCACTGAGTTCCCTGAATTCCTATCGGATCTTGTAGTCATAGCAGATAATATTCTAATTTTTGGTGACTTTAACATTCACATGGAAAAGTCCACAGACCCAATCCAAAAGGCTTTCGGAGCCATCATCGACTCAGTGGGTTTTGTCCAACATGTCTCTGGACCTACTCACTGCCACAGTCATACTCTGGACCTAGTTTTGTCCCATGGAATAAATGTTGTGGATCTTAACGTTTTTCCTCATAATCCTGGATTATCGGACCACCATTTTATTGCGTTTACAATTGCAACAAATAATCTGCTCAGACCCCAACCAAGGAGCATTAAAAGTCATGCTATAAATTCTCAGACAACCCAAAGATTCCTTGATGCCCTTCCAGACTCCCTCTGCCTACCCAAGGACGTCAGAGGACAAAAATCAGTTAACCACCTAACCGAGGAACTCAATTTAACCCTGCGCAATACCCTAGATGCAGTTGCACCCCTAAAAATTAAAAACATCTGTCATAAGAAACTAGCTCCCTGGTGTACAGAAAATACACGAGCTCTGAAGCAAGCTTCCAGAAAATTGGAACGGAAATGGCGCCACACCAAACTGGAAGTCTTCCGACTAGCTTGGAAAGACAGTACCGTGCAGTATCGAAGAGCCCTCACTGTTGCTCGATCATCCTATTTTTCCAACTTAATTGAGGAAAATAAGAACAATCCGAAATTTCTTTTTGATACTGTCGCAAAGCTAACTAAAAAGCAGCATTCGCAAATGGAGGATGGCTTTCACTTCAGCAGTAATACATTTATGAACTTCTTTGAGGAAAAGATCATGATCATTAGAAAGCAAATTACGGACTCCTCTTTAAATCTGGGTATTCCTCCAAAGCTCCATTGTCCTGAGTCTGCACAACTCTGCCAGGACCTTGGCTCAAGGGAGATACTAAAGTGTTTTAGTACTATATCTCTTGACACAATGATGAAAATAATCATGGCCTCCAAACCCTCAAGCTGCATACTGGACCCTATTCCAACTAAACTACTGAAAGAGCTGCTTCCTGTGCTTGGCCCTCCTATGTTGAACATAATAAACGGCTCTCTATCCACCGGATGTGTACCAAGCTCACTAAAAGTGGCAGTAATAAAGCCTCTCTTGAAAAAGCCGAATCTTGACCCAGAAATTATAAAAAACTATCGGCCTATATCGAATCTTCCATTCCTCTCAAAAATTTTAGAAAAAGTTGTTGCGCAGCAACTCACTGCCTTCCTGAAGACAAACAATGTATACGAAACGCTTCAGTCTGGTTTTAGACCCCATCATAGCACTGAGACTGCACTTGTGAAGGTGGTAAATGACCTTTTAATGACGTCAGACCGAGGCTCTGCATCTGTCCTCGTGCTCCTAGATCTTAGTGCCGCTTTTGATACCATCGATCACCACATTCTTTTGGAGAGATTGGAAACCCAAATTGGTCTACATGGACAAGTTCTGGCCTGGTTTAGATCTTATCTGTCGGAAAGATATCAGTTTGTCTCTGTGAATGGTTCGTCCTCTGACAAATCAATTGTAAATTTCGGTGTTCCTCAAGGTTCCGTTCTAGGACCACTATTGTTTTCACTATATATTTTACCTCTTGGGGATGTCATTCGAAAACATAATGTTAAATTTCACTGCTATGCGGATGACACACAGCTGTACATTTCAATGAAACATGGTGAAGCTCCAAAATTGCCCTCGCTAGAAGCCTGTGTTTCAGACATAAGGAAGTGGATGGCTGCAAACTTTCTACTTTTAAACTCGGACAAAACAGAGATGCTTGTTCTAGGTCCCAAGAAACAAAGAGATCTTCTGTTCAATCTGACAATTAATCTGGATGGTTGTACAGTCGTCTCAAATAAAACTGGGAAGGACCTCGGTGTTACTCTGGACCCTGATCTCTCTTTTGAAGAACATATCAAGACTGTTTCAAGGACAGCTTTTTTCCATCTACGTAACATTGCAAAAATCAGAAACTTTCTGTCCAAAAATGACGCAGAAAAATTAATCCATGCTTTTGTTACTTCTAGGCTGGACTACTGCAATGCTCTACTTTCCGGCTACCCGGATAAAGCACTAAACAAACTTCAGTTAGTGCTAAATACGGCTGCTAGAATCCTGACTACAACCAAAAAATTTGATCATATTACTCCAGTGCTAGCCTCCCTACACTGGCTTCCTGTTAAGGCAAGGGCTGATTTCAAGGTTTTACTGCTAACCTACAAAGCATTACATGGGCTTGCTCCTACCTATCTTTCCGATTTGGTCCTGCCGTACATACCTATACGTACGCTACGGTCACAAGACGCAGGCCTCCTAATTGTCCCTAGAATTTCTAAGCAAACGGCTGGAGGTAGGGCTTTCTCCTATAGAGCTCCATTTTTATGGAATAGTCTGCCTACCCATGTGAGAGACGCAGACTCAGTCTCAACCTTTAAGTCTTTACTGAAGACTTATCTCTTCAGTAGGTCCTATGATTAAGTGTAGTCTGGCCCAGGAGTGTGAACGGAAAGGCTGGAGCAACGAACCACCCTTGCTGTCTCTGCCTTGCCGGTTCCCCTCTTTCCACTGGGATTCTCTGCCTCTAACCCTATTACAGGGGCTGAGTCACTGACTTACTGGTGTTCTTCCATGCCGTCCATGGTAGGGGTGCGTCACTTGAGTGGGTTGAGTCACTGACGTGGTCTTCCTGTCTGGGTTGCCCCCCCCCCCTTGGGTTGTGCCATGGCGGAGATTTTGTGGGCTATACTCGGCCTTGTCTTCGGACGGTAAGTTGGTGGTTGTAGACATCCCTCTAGTGGTGTGGGGGCTGTGCTTTGGCAAAGTGGGTGGGGTTATATCCTGCCTGTTTGGCCCTGTCCGGGGGTATCATCGGATGGGGCCACAGTGTCTTCTGATCCCTCCTGTCTCAGCCTCCAGTATTTATGCTGCAGTAGTTTATGTGCCGGAGGGCTAGAGTCAGTCTGTTTCATCTGGAGTATTCTCTTGTCTTATCCGGTGTCCTGTGTGAATTTAAATATGCTCTCTCTAATTCTCTCTTTCTCTCTTTCTTTCTTTCTCTCGGAGGACCTGAGCCCTAGGACCATGCCTCGGGACTACCTGGCATGATGACTCCTTGCTGTCCCCAGTCCACCTGGCCATGCTGCTGCTCCAGTTTCAACTGTTCTGCCTGCGGCTACGGAACCCTGACCTGTTCACCGGACGTGCTTGTTGCACCCTCGACAACTACAATGATTATTATTATTTGACCATGCTGGTCATTTATGAACATTTTAACATCTTGACCATGTTCTGTTATAATATCCACCCGGCACAGCCAGAAGAGGACTGGCCACCCCTCATAGCCTGGTTCCTCTCTAGGTTTCTTCCTAGGTTTTTGGCCTTTCTAGGGAGTTTTTCCTAGGGAGTTTTCCTAGCAACCGTGCCTCTTTCACATGCATTGCTTGCTGTTTGGGGTTTTAGGCTGGGTTTCTGTACAGCACTTTGAGATTTCAGCTGATATACGAAGGGCTATATAAATAAATACATTTGATTTGATTTGACTTTGATCAGAGAGCCACCGCAGAAGTGGAATCCAGTGTAGTCCTGGAGGGACACCTGCCAGGGCCAGGAGCCGGGCACAGCCTCCTCACCGTTGACGATGTGGGCGTAACCAGACACCACAGCCTCCTCCCTGTTGACGATGTGGGCGTAACCAGACACAACGGTCTCCTCCCTGTTGACGATGTGGGCGTAACCAGACACCACAGGCTCCTCATCGTTGACGATGCAGGCGTAACCAGACACCACAGCCTCCTCCCTGTTGACGATGTGGGCGTAACCAGACACAACGGGCTCCTCCCTGTTGATGATGTGGGCGTAACCAGACACAACGGGCTCCTCCCTGTTGACGATGCAGGCGTAACCAGACACCACAGGCTCCTCATCGTTGACGATGCAGGCGTAACCAGACACCAGAGACTCCTCCCCGTTGACGATGCAGGCGTAACCAGACACCAGAGACTCCTCATCGTTGACGATGCAGGCGTAACCAGACACCACAGGCTCCTCATCGTTGACGATGCAGGCGTAACCAGACACCAGAGACTCCTCCCCGTTGACGATGCAGGCGTAACCAGACACCACGGGCTCCTCCCTGTTGACGATGTGGGCGTAACCAGACACCACAGGCTCCTCATCGTTGACGATGCAGGCGTAACCAGACACCACAGGCTCCTCATCGTTGACGATGCGGGCGTAACCAGACACCACGGCTCCTCCCTGTTGATGATGTGGGCGTAACCAGACACCACAGGCTCCTCATCGTTGACGATGCAGGCGTAACCAGACACCACAGGCTCCTCATCGTTGACGATGCAGGCGTAACCAGACACCAGAGACTCCTCATCGTTGACGATGCAGGCGTAACCAGACACCACGGGCTCCTCCCTGTTGACGATGTGGGCGTAACCAGACAGAGAGGTATGAAGTCCTGTTAGTTGTCTGACAACACTTGGGCACTTGACTATCCTGGTTTAAACATAAACCATGACAATCCCCTTAAAAAAAGTCTACTGATATAAAAATAATACTTACTGTTTACATTACGTGACTATTTCAATACAACGGCGTCATACAGTGATGTCATACAGTGATGACATACATCTCAACATGGAGATGTAGAGCCCTACAAATGGAAAGTTTAAGACTAAAAAAACAACTGAAGCTTCCCGTAGGCCGCACCAACGAAGGCCAGGGAGAGGATCCACAGATGTTTTCAGCTTGGTGGAGACAGACTCACTGAGGGGCTTTATACAGGAGCACAGAGCTGCTGTCAGGATGTCTTGTCTGGGCTCTGTGGGATCATGTACACTTTGCAGAGGGAGGATGGCGTCAACTTTCTAAGAGAATCGAGACCCCCTCTTCCCAGACCTTGAAATGGACATGCCTCTGACATACAGTATATGTCAATTTATGGACATACTGTTGAGACATTTCACTGGAGTTATTACTGTTGAGACATTTCACTGGAGTTATTACTGTTGAGACATTTCACTGGAGTTATTACTGTTGAGACATATTACTGGAGTTATTACTGTTGAGACAAATCACTGGAGTTACTAGTGTTGAGACATATCACTGGAGTTATTACTGTTGAGACATATCACTGGAGTTATTACTGTTGAGACATTTCACTGGAGTTATTACTGTTGAGACATTTCACTGGAGTTATTACTGTTGAGACATATCACTGGAGTTATTACTGTTGAGACATATCACTGGAGTTATTACTGTTGAGACATTCCACTGGAGTTATTACTGTTGAGGCATTTCACTGGAGTTATTACTGTTGAGACATATCACTGGAGTTACTACTGTTGAGACATATCACTGGAGTTATTACTGTTGAGACATATCACTGGAGTTATTACTGTTGAGGTATATCACTGGAGTTATTACTGTTGAGACATATCACTGGAGTTATTACTGTTGAGACATATCGCTGGAGTTATTACTGTTGAGACATATCACTGGAGTTATTACTGTTGAGACATATCGCTGGAGTTATTACTGTTGAGACATATCACTGGAGTTATTACTGTTGAGACAAATCACTGGAGTTACTACTGTTGAGACATATCATTGGAGTTATTACTGTTGAGACATATCACTGGAGTTATTACTGTTGAGACAAATCACTGGAGTTACTACTGTTGAGACATATCATTGGAGTTATTACTGTTGAGACATTTCTCTGGAGTTATTACTGTTGAGACATATCACTGGAGTTATTACTGTTGAGGTATATCACTGGAGTTATTACTGTTGAGACATATCACTGGAGTTATTACTGTTGAGACATTTCCCTGGAGTTATTACTGTTGAGACATTTCACTGGAGTTATTACTGTTGAGACATATCACTGGAGTTATTACTGTTGAGACATATCACTGGAGTTATTACTGTTGAGACATATCACTGGAGTTATTACTGTTGAGACATATCACTGGAGTTATTACTGTTGAGACAAATCACTGGAGTTACTACTGTTGAGACATATCACTGGAGTTATTACTGTTGAGACAAATCACTGGAGTTACTACTGTTGAGACATATCACTGGAGTTATTACTGTTGAGACATTTCACTGGAGTTATTACTGTTGAGACATATCACTGGAGTTATTACTGTTGAGGTATATCACTGGAGTTATTACTGTTGAGACATATCACTGGAGTTATTACTGTTGAGACATTTCACTGGAGTTATTACTGTTGAGACATATCACTGGAGATATTACTGTTGAGACATATCGCTGGAGTTATTACTGTTGAGACATATCACTGGAGTTATTACTGTTGAGACATATCACTGGAGTTATTACTGTTGAGACAAATCACTGGAGTTACTACTGTTGAGACATATCACTGGAGTTATTACTGTTGAGACATTTCACTGGAGTTATTACTGTTGAGACATATCACTGGAGTTATTACTGTTGAGACATATCACTGGAGTTATTACTGTTGAGACATATCACTGGAGTTATTACTGTTGAGACAAATCACTGGAGTTACTACTGTTGAGACATATCACTGGAGTTATTACTGTTGAGACATATCACTGGAGTTATTACTGTTGAGGTATATCACTGGAGTTATTACTGTTGAGACATATCACTGGAGTTATTACTGTTGAGACATTTCCCTAGAGTTATTACTGTTGAGATATTTCACTGGAGTTATTACTGTTGAGACATATCACTGGAGTTATTACTGTTGAGACATATCACTGGAGTTATTACTGTTGAGACATATCACTGGAGTTATACTGTTGAGACATATCACTGGATTATACTGTTGAGACATTTCCCTGGAGTTATTACTGTTGAGACATATCACTGGAGTTATTACTGTTGAGACATATCACTGGAGTTATTACTGTTGAGACATATCACTGGAGTTATACTGTTGAGACATATCACTGGATTATACTGTTGAGACATCACTGGATTATACTGTTGAGACATATCACTGGAGTTATACTGTCGAGACATATCACTGGAGTTATTACTGTTGAGAGACATCACTGGAGTTATTACTGTTGAGACATATCACTGGAGTTATTACTGTTGAGACATATCACTGGAGTTATTACTGTTGAGACACATCACTGGAGTTATTATTCCTGATAACAACTGAAGGCTGTTTCCTGGTGTTCAGAATCCTTTGTTTGATGTTTCTGGACAGCTGTGGCTAACTGAAAGAGATGGGTCTCATGAGACAGACCACTAGCTGTCGCTGGCTGAAAGAGATGGGTCTCATGAGACAGGCTAATAGCTGTGGCTAACTGAAAGAGATGGGTCTCATGAGACAGGCTAATAGCTGTGGCTAACTGAAAGAGATGGGTCTCATTGGACAGGCTAATAGCTGTGGCTAGCTGAAAGAGATGGGACTCATGGGACAGGCTAAAAGCTGTGGCTAGCTGAAAGAGATGGGTCTCATGAGACAGGCAAATAGCTGTGGCTAGCTGAAAGAGATGGGTCTCATTGGACAGGCTAATAGCTGTGGCTATCTGAAAGAGATGGGTCTCATGAGACAGGCTAATAGCTGTGGCTATCTGAAAGAGATGGGTCTCATGAGACAGGCTAATAGCTGTGGCTTACTGAAAGAGATGGGTCTCAAGAGACAGGCTAATAGCTGTGGCTAACTGAAAGAGATGGGTCTCATTGGACAGGCTAATAGCTGTGGCTAGCTGAAAGAGATGGGACTCATGGGACAGGCTAATAGCTGTGGCTAGCTGAAAGAGATGGGTCTCATGAGACAGGCAAATAGCTGTGGCTAGCTGAAAGAGATGGGTCTCATTGGACAGGCTAATAGCTGTGGCTATCTGAAAGAGATGGGTCTCATGAGACAGGCTAATAGCTGTGGCTAGCTGAAAGAGATGGGTCTCATTGGACAGGCTAATAGCTATATTATACCATCACCATAATATACCATCAATAACAATATAAACATCACCATATTATACCATCACTAACTATCTGCACATCACTATATTATACCATGCATCACTATACTATACCGTCACTATCTATACATCACTACATTATACCATCACTATATTATACCATCACTAACTATCTGTACATCACTATATTATACCGTCATTAACTATCTGTACATCACTATATTATACCATCACTATATTATACAATCACTAAATTATACAATCAATATATTATACCATCACTAACTATCTATACATCACTATATTATACCATCCATAACAATGCTACACCATCACTATATTATACCATCACTATATTATACCATCACTATGCTATACCGTCACTAACTATCTATACATCACTACATTATACCATCACTATATTATACCATCACTATATTATACAATCACTAAATTATACAATCAATATATTATACCATCACTAACTATCTATACATCATTATATTATACCATCCATAACAATGCTATACCATCACTATATTATACCATCATATATTATACCATCACTACATTATACCATCACTATATTATACCATCACTATATTATATCATTACTAACTATCTATACATCACTATTTTATATAATCAATATATTATACCATCCATCACTATATTATACCATCACTATGTTATACCATCACTATATTATACCATCAATCGCTATGTTAAACCATCACTACATTTTTCCATTACTAACTATCTGTACATCACTATAATATACCATCACTACAGTCGTGGCCAAAAGTTTTGAGAATGAGACAAATTTCAATTTTCACAAAGTCTGCCTCTTCAGTTTCAATGATGGCAATATGCATATACTCCAGAATGTTAAGAAGAGTGATCAGATGAGTTCCAATTAATTGCAAAGTCCCTTTTTGCCATTGAAATGAACTGAATCCCCCATCAAAAATTCCACTGCATTTCAGCCCTGCCACAAAAGGACCAACTGACGTCATGTCTCGTTAACACAGGTGTGAGTGTTGACGAGGACAAGGCTGGAGATCACTCTGGCATGCTGATTGAGTTCGAATAACAGACTGGAAGCTTCAAAAGGAGGGTGGTGCTTGGAATCATTGTTCTTCCTCTGTCAAATAGTAGAGCGCTCCAGTGGTGAATCTGATGACTGGGTGGTATAGTGTCCAGTAGGGGGCTCCAGTGGTGAATCTGATGACTGGGTGGTATAGTGTCCAGTAGGTGGCTCCAGTGGTGAATCTGATGACTGGGTGGTACAGTGTCCAGTAGGGGGCTCCAGTGGTGAATCTGACGACTGGGTGGTACAGTGTCCAGTAGAGAGCTCCAGTGGTGAATCTGATGACTGGGTGGTACAGTGTCCAGTAGAGCGCTCCAGGGGTGAATCTGATGACTGGGTGGTATAGTGTCCAGTAGGGAGCTCCAGTGGTGAATCTGATGACTGGGTGGTACAGTGTCCAGTAGAGAGCTCCAGTGGTGAATCTGATGACTGGGTGGTACAGTGTCCAGTAGAGAGCTCCAGTGGTGAATCTGACGACTGGGTGGTACAGTGTCCAGTAGGGGGCTCCAGTGGTGAATCTGATGACTGAGTGGTACAGTGTCCAGTAGGGGGCTCCAGTGGTGAATCTGATGACTGGGTGGTACAGTGTCCAGTAGAGAGCTCCAGTGGTGAATCTGATGATTGGGTGGTACAGTGTCCAGTAGAGGGCTCCAGTGGTGAATCTGATGACCGAGTGGTACAGTGTCCAGTAGGGGGCTCCAGTGGTGAATCTGATGACTGGGTGGTACAGTGTCCAGTAGGGGGCTCCAGTGGTGAATCTGATGACTGAGTGGTACAGTGTCCAGTAGAGGGCTCCAGTGGTGAATCTGATGACTGGGTGGTACAGTGTCCTGTAGAGAGCTCCAGTGGTGAATCTGATGACTGTGTGGTACAGTGTCCAGTAGGGGGCTCCAGTGGTGAATCTGACGACTGGGTGGTACAGTGTCCAGTAGGGGGCTCCAGTGGTGAATCTGATGACTGGGTGGTACAGTGTCCAGTAGGGGGTCCAGTGGTGAATCTGATGACTGAGTGGTACAGTGTCCAGTAGAGGGCTCCAGTGGTGAATCTGATGATTGGGTGGTACAGTGTCCAGTAGGGAGCTCCAGTGGTGAATCTGATGACTGGGTGGTACAGTGTCCAGTAGAGAGCTCCAGTGGTGAATCTGATGACTGGGTGGTACAGTGTCCAGTAGGGGGCTCCAGTGGTGAATCTGATGACTGGGTGGAATAGTGTCCAGTAGGGGGCTCCAGTGGTGAATCTGATGACTGAGTGGTACAGTGTCCAGTAGAGGGCTCCAGTGGTGAATCTGACGACTGGGTGGTACAGTGTCCAGTAGAGAGCTCCAGTGGTGAATCTGATGACTGGGTGGTACAGTGTCCAGTAGAGCGCTCCAGGGGTGAATCTGATGACTGGGTGGTATAGTGTCCAGTAGGGAGCTCCAGTGGTGAATCTGATGACTGGGTGGTACAGTGTCCAGTAGAGAGCTCCAGTGGTGAATCTGATGACTGGGTGGTACAGTGTCCAGTAGGGGGCTCCAGTGGTGAATCTGATGACTGGGTGGTACAGTGTCCAGTAGGGGGCTCCAGTGGTGAATCTGATGATTGGGTGGTACAGTGTCCAGTAGGGGGCTCCAGTGGTGAATCTGATGACTGGGTGGTACAGTGTCCAGTAGGGGGTCCAGTGGTGAATCTGATGACTGAGTGGTACAGTGTCCAGTAGAGGGCTCCAGTGGTGAATCTGATGATTGGGTGGTACAGTGTCCAGTAGGGATCTCCAGTGGTGAATCTGATGACTGGGTGGTACAGTGTCCAGTAGAGAGCTCCAGTGGTGAATCTGATGACTGGGTGGTACAGTGTCCAGTAGGGGGCTCCAGTGGTGAATCTGATGACTGGGTGGAATAGTGTCCAGTAGGGGGCTCCAGTGGTGAATCTGATGACTGAGTGGTACAGTGTCCAGTAGAGGGCTCCAGTGGTGAATCTGATGACTGGGTGGTACAGTGTCCTGTAGAGAGCTCCAGTGGTGAATCTGATGACTGTGTGGTACAGTGTCCAGTAGGGGGCTCCAGTGGTGAATCTGACGACTGGGTGGTACAGTGTCCAGTAGGGGGCTCCAGTGGTGAATCTGATGACTGGGTGGTACAGTGTCCAGTAGGGGGTCCAGTGGTGAATCTGATGACTGAGTGGTACAGTGTCCAGTAGAGGGCTCCAGTGGTGAATCTGATGATTGGGTGGTACAGTGTCCAGTAGGGAGCTCCAGTGGTGAATCTGATGACTGGGTGGTACAGTGTCCAGTAGAGAGCTCCAGTGGTGAATCTGATGACTGGGTGGTACAGTGTCCAGTAGGGGGCTCCAGTGGTGAATCTGATGACTGGGTGGAATAGTGTCCAGTAGGGGGCTCCAGTGGTGAATCTGATGACTGGGTGGTACAGTGTCCTGTAGAGAGCTCCAGTGGTGAATCTGATGACTGGGTGGTACAGTGTCCAGTAGGGGGCTCCAGTGGTGAATCTGATGACTGTGTGGTACAGTGTCCAGTAGAGGGCTCCAGTGGTTTTAGGGGAGTGTCGGTAGAGAGTGTCACCATAGTCGAACAGAGGGAGGGCACAGGACTTGACCAGGAAGATTTTGGAGGGATGGGTGAAGCAGGATGTGTTGCGTTCTAGAAAGCCCAGTCTGGATTAGATTTAGTCTTGTAGGTTGTTCATATGGATGCTGACGTGGAGTGATCCATCAGGCCGTATGCCCAGGTATTGGCATTGTGGTTCTTTTTCAATGGGGGTGTTTTTAGCGATGGGGGGGTGTTCGGCTGGAGACAGTTGTTCATGTTTTGCTTGAGAATATAATATACTGTGTTTTGGTTGGGTTGAAAATGAGTTTGAGGTAGGTGAGAGTGTCCTGATTTTTAAGATTTTCTCAACCCACTTAAAGGGGCGGTTGCTTAAATACATTTTTGGATTTATAAATGAATGAAATATATCCGTTGATTCTTAAAGAATAAAACGTACATAAATGCCTCATGATCTACATTCAACTGTTACACTGTCACGATCACTGTCCTCAAACTCCCTGTCATAGATCTAATTCCGCATACTTTATTGAAGAAAAACAAAACAAAACAATAAACAGGATAAACAGAAAGAACCGTGACGTTCTGGGGCTGCTCAAAGGCAGCTGCACAAAAACAAGATCCCATAACTCAAGGAGGAAAAAAGGGTTGCCTAAGTATGGTTCCCAATCAGAGACAACGATGGACAGCTGCCTCTGATTGGAAACGACACTCAGCCAAAACAAAGAAATAGAAAAACTAGATTGCCCACCCCACATCACACCTTGACCTAACCAAACTAGAGGAAAATAAACGTCTCTCTAAGGTCAGGGCGTGACACACACTCCATGCGAACTCAAAATATAAGCTTGTTTTACTCCAATGTTTCTAAACAAAGTCAATGTAAACAAACACTGTTTAGCCTCAAAACGTGGTGTAAACTATAATGTTGATATCATGGATGGTCAGTCCTTGCATCCGGAGCTCTACCTTTGAATTTGAGAGAGGTTACATTTCTCAAGCACAATCCCCCCCCCCCCTCCCACACGTTTTACCAGAACAGTGGCGGAGAGAACACTTTGTTATTCTGTTAACTGCTGATTGCTGCATTAATTATCAAAACCCACGTTTCAAGAAACACCAAGGAACAAATATGTTACTAGAAACTACTTTTATTTATGATGAAGATGAAGCTGAAAACTTAGTTGGAGGCGATGGTCTGGTCGATGTAGGAGCGGAGCTCGGTGACGCGGGCGTACACTCCGGGCATAGTGGTGGTGCAGGTTCCACTGCCCCAGGACACAATACCAACCAGGGTCCAGGCACCAGCCTTCTCACAGACCAGGGGGCCACCAGAGTCACCCTGCGGGAACACAAAAAAGGAGCATAGAAAGTGTTAGAGTCTCTCTCTAGGGATTTCTTTTTATGTTCAGAGTTTGTGATCAGCTGTTTCCAAAAAGTTAAGAACTAAGGAAACACCAAGCTTTTATTGATGCAATGACTGTTTAATCCAGTGTAAATAACTGTAAAAGTTCAGATTGAACTCTGCCATTAGTCAGATGGTGGTAGGTTCAGTGTCATGGCCTGCAACAGTGCGTCAGGAAGCCATATGGTTTGTGTAGGCTTGTAAAAATCTGTGATTCTTCCAAATAGGAAGTCTGAAAACCCTGGGAATGTTTTGGAAGTTTACCGGAATGTTTCAAACCTATGGTTTGTGTTACTTACCATGCAGGAAGAGGCGCCATCGGCTCCAGCACAGATCATGAGGTCGGTGATCTTGGAGCCCCAGAACTTCTGGCACTGAGCCTTGGTCAGCAGGGGAAGAGCAGCCTGCTGCAGCAGGGCAGGGGTGTCAGCAGCTGGAACCAGAGGACACCAAGGGTCAGGTAACACTTAAAAACCGGTCAGCCAATCACCATCTGTCTCACATTATTAGACGACGTGCAACTCAAGACGACACTGAAAGCCAACTGAAACGTAATTACTTCAAATAGATTGAGCCAACTGAAATGGAATCTTTCAACTATACCGAACATACCGCTAGTCCAAAAAAACTAGTCAAGGTTTGTCCGACTTTACAATGAGACCTAGAAAAAGCTGTAGTGATTGGTTACCGTTGTAGCGGGTCAGACCCCAGCCGGAGGTCACACACGTCATGCCACCGGGGAAGTCATCGTTGGTCTCAGCAACGCACACGGGTGACACACGGGTTCCCAAGAGGGCGGGGGTGGCCAGCTTGATCAGGGTGATGTCGTTGTTGATGGTGAAGCCGTTGTATTTGGGGTGCTTGAAGACCTAGTAAGGACACAAGGACGACAACGTTTGAGATTTCGATAAAACGTTTATCCACTGTGCAGATCATTATCGTTTGAGTTGATGTGACTTCAAAAGGTGAAACTTTTACTGATCTTTATCTTTACTTCAAAATAAAAAGTCTGGATGTTAAAAGTTGTAGTAATAGTTGTGTGTGTTGTTGTTTACCTGGCCAACGTTGATGGTCTGGATGTTCTCAGCGTCGGATGAGCGATCATGCTCTCCCAGGATCACACGGTGAGAGGTCCTGAAAGAGTTTCACAAAATAAACATAATTTAGCTACTTTAGCCATATGTTAGCATGCTTTGAGCTAATTAGCATTAGCATTATCTAGTTTTTAGCACATTTTTAGTTAGTTAGCATTAGCCTGCTTTTAGCTAGTTAGCAATAGCTAGCTTTTAGCAAGTTAGTATGAGCATTAGCTAGATTTTAGCTAGTTTTTAGCTAGTTAGCATGTTGCTACACTTATATGAAGGTTATGGCTCAGCAGCCAGCACTCACTTCACGCCGCAGTGGGCAGCAGTCACAACCCACATCTCGTTGATCAGAGAGCCGCCGCAGAAGTGGAATCCAGTGTAGTCCTGGAGGGACACCTGCCAGGGCCAGGAGCCGGGCACAGCCTCCTCACCGTTGACGATGCGGGCGTAACCAGACACCACAGGCTGGATGGCGGGGGTGCCACAGCCTAAAGACAGAGACAGAGTTTAGGGGTCAGGGGTCAGGTTTGGCTGCTCTAACAGAGATTCTAACAGTGACAGTTTCTGAATTACGTCTATACAGAATATAAATACATTGCTGCCTATTGTAGTACCACTTGAAATGTTAATGAGTAGAGCAGTCAACTACTATCAAATACTTATTTTACCCGATAAATAAATCAAATTAAGTTTTATTTCTACAGCACATTTCAGACATGGAATGCAACACAATGTGCTTCACAGGAAAGAACAAATAAAACAATTAAAACTGAAATATTTATTACACAACAAACATATGAGAATAAAAAAACAAAATAATAACTGTCAAGATGCACTAGAAGTGAGGGAGGGGTGAAGTCAGGCGCAGGAGACCAAAGGTGCGTAGTAGAATGTATTTATTTTCCCGAGTCCAAAAATGCCATAACTAGACAGGGAACAAGGAAACCCAACTAGACAAAAATCCGCCTCAACAGAGTCGGGACACAGCCCAGGAAAAACGTCCTTCCAACAAAGTACAAGAGAGGAAAAACAATCCCCCAAAACCCCACGACAGGAAACACAAACAATCCCGCACAAACCTAAACCTAGAAAGCTAGACTAAATACCCCCAGTAACGAACTCAACTCAAAACAGGTGATAACACAAGACAGACAAAACCAAACGAAAATGAAAAGGGGATTGGTGGCAGCTAGTAGGCCGGCGACGACGACCGCCGAGCGCCGCCCGAACAGGGAGAGGAGCCACCTTCAGTAGATGTTGTGACAATAACAATAAAAACTGAACGACTGAAAAGCACCCTAAGGTATCCTACAAGGTATCCTACAAGGTATCCTACAAGGTATCCTACAAGGCAGGTATACACATGGACATATTCTCACCGTAGGCTGCGCCGGCGAAGGCAAGGCATGAGAGGAGCAGCAGACAGTTCATGTTTTCAGCGTGATGGAGTGAGGAACACAGTGGGGTGTTTTATACAGGAACCACGGGTCTGAATCCGCATTCCCCTCCACCCCCTGTGTGTGTGTGTGTGTGTGTGTGTGTGTGTGTGTGTGTCTGTGTGTCTGTGTGTGTGTGTGTGTGTGTGTGTGTGTGTGTGTGTGTACCTCACCTGTCCCTCTGCAGATAACAGGGGACATTTTCTCACACCGTTATACAACATTACGGGTTTACGAAAAGGGCGTTTGTTGGAATATTTCTTGAAAATGACCAATGGAAAAAATGATGGAGACAATGTTGGCTTGTGGCAAATATTACCCAAAGGATAGCCTCACTCTCTCGGAAAGCATGATAGCTGTGTTACTTAGACAACTCATAAAGGGCGGCAGGTAGCCTAGCAGTTAGAGTGTTGGGCCAGTAACCGAAAGTTTGCTGGTTCGAATACCTGAGCGGACAAGGTGAAACATTTCTGTTGATGTGCCCTTGACCAAGACACTTAAACCTCATTTGCTTCAGCGGTAAAACAACACCTATCATACTACTATGGCTGACCCTGTACAACAACACCTATCATACTACTATGGCTGACCCTGTACAACACCTACCATACTACTATGGCTGACCCTGTAAAACAACACCTATCATACTACTATGGCTGACCCTGTACAACAACACCTATCATACTACTATGGCTGACCCTGTACAACACCTACCATACTAATATGGCTGACCCTGTAAAACAACACCCATCATACTACTATGGCTGACCCTGTACAACAACACCTATCATACTACTATGACTGACCCTCTACAACAACACCTATCATACTACTATGGCTGACCCTGTACAACAAGACCTACCATACTACTGTGGCTGACCCTGTAAAACAACACCTATCATACTACTATGGCTGACCCTGTACAACAACACCTATCATACTACTATGGCTGACCCTGTACAACAACACCTATCATACTACTATGGCTGACCCTGTAAAACAACACCCATCATACTACTATGGCTGACCCTGTAAAACAACACCTATCATACTACTATGGCTGACCCTGTACAACAACACCTATCATACTACTATGGCTGACCCTGTAAAACAACACCTATCATACTAATATGGCTGACCCTGTAAAACAACACCTATCATACTACTATGGCTGACCCTGTAAAACAACACCTATCATACTACTATGGCTGACCCTGTAAAACAACACCTATCATACTACTATGGCTGACCCTGTACAACAACACCTATCATACTACTATGGCTGACCCTGTACAACAACACCTATCATACTACTATGGCTGACCCTGTAAAACAACACCTATCATACTACTATGGCTGACCCTGTAAAACAACACCCATCATACTACTATGGCTGACCCTGTAAAACAACACCTATCATACTACTATTGCTGACCCTGTAGAACAACACCTATCATACTACTATGGCTGACCCTGTACAACACCTATCATACTACTATGACTGACCCTGTAAAACAACACCTATCATACTACTATGGCTGACCCTGTAAAACAACACCTATCATACTACTATGGCTGACCCTGCAAAACAACACCTATCATACTACTATGGCTGACCCTGTAAAACAACACCTATCATACTACTATGGCTGACCCTGTAAAACAACACCTATCATACTACTATGGCTGACCCTGTAAAACAACACCTATCATACTACTATGGCTGACCCTGTAACCCAACTCCTATATATCCCCACTGTCTCCTATATATTCCCACTGTCCCCTATATATCCCCACTGTCCCCTATATATCCCCACTGTCTCCTATATATCCCCACTGTCCCCTATATATCTCCACTGTCCCCTATATATCCCCACTGTCCCCTATATATCCCCACTGTCTCCTATATATTCCCACTGTCCCCTATATATCCCCACTGTCTCCTATATATTCCCACTGTCCCCTATATATCCCCACTGTCTCCTATATATCCCCACTGTCCCCTATATATCCCCACTGTCCCCTATATATCCCCACTGTCCCCTATATATCCCCACTGTCCCCTATATATCCCCACTGTCTCCGATATATCCCCACTGTCTCCGATATATCCCCACTGTCTCCTATATATCCCCACTGTCCCCTATATATCCCCACTGTCTCCGATATATCCCCACTGTCTCCTATATATCCCCACTGTCCCCTATATATCCCCACAGTCCCCTATATATCCCCACTGTCCCCTATATATCCCCACTGTCTCCTATATATATATCCCCCCAAAAAGCAGAAATATTAAAATGATCCTGATTGGGTTTTAAACATATACAGTTGAAGTTGGAAGTTTTTCAACCACTCCACAAATTTCTTGTTAACAAACTATAGTTTTGCAAAGTCGGTTAGGACATCTACTTTGTGCATGACACAAGTCATTTTTCCAACAATTGTTTAGAGACAGATTATTTAACTTATAATTCACTGTATCACAATTCCAGTGGGTCAGAAGTTTACATACACAAAGTTGACTGGGCCTTTAAACAGCTTGGAAAATTCCCCAAAATTACGTCATGGCTTTAGAAACTTATGAAGGGCTAATTGACATACTTTGAGTCAATTGGAGGTGTACCTGTTGATGTATTTCAAGGCCTACCTTCAAACTCAGTGCCTCTTTGCTTGACATCATGGGAAAATCTAAAGAAATCAGCCAAGACCTCAGAAAAACAATTGTAGACCTCCACAAGTCTGGTTCATCCTTGGAAGCAATTTCCAAACGCCTGAAGGTACCACGTTCATCTGTACAAACAATAGTACGCAAGAATAAACACCATGGGACCCCGCTGCCGTCATACCGCTCAGGAAGGAGACGGGTTCTGTCTCCTAGAGATGAACGTACTTTGGTGTGAAAAGTGCAAATCAATCCCAGAACAACAGCAAAGGACCTTGTGAAGATGCTGGAGGAAACAAGTACAAAAGTGTCTATATCCACGGTAAAACGAGTCCTATATCGACATAACCTGAAAGGCCGCTCAGCAGGAAGAAGCCACTGCTCCAAAACCGCCATAAAAATGCCAGACTACGGTTTGCAATTGCATATGGGGACAAAGATTGTACTTTTTGGAGAAATGTCCTCTGGTGTGATGAAACAAAAATAGAACTGTTTGGACATAATGACCATCGTTATGTTTGGAGGAAAAAGGAGGAGGTTTGCAAGCCGAAGAACATCATCCCAACCGTGAAGCACGCGGGTGGCAGCATCATGTTGTGGGGGTGCTTAGCTGACAACAAGAGCTTTTGGAAACAGGTGTCACGCGCTCGGCCTTGGGAGCGAGCCTACTCCATCTTCATTTCTAAAGAGAAAGCAATCGTCCGGTTGGAATTTTATTGAAGTTTTATGTTAAAAACAACCTAAGGATTGATTCTATACATCGTTTGACATGATTCTACAAACTGTAGTATAACTTTTTGGACTTTTCGTCTGGAGTTAGCAAACACGCGCCTGGAATAGTGAACCTAACGCGAACAAAATGGAGGTATTTGGACATAAAGATGAACTTTATCGAACAAAACAAACATTTATTGTTGAACTGGGATTCCTGGGAGTGCATTCTGATGAAGATCATCAAAGGTAAGTGAATATTTATAATATTATTTCAGAGTTTTGTTGAGTCCAAGATGGCGGGTTTCTGCTTGGCTTGTGGTTGATGGCTGAGCACCGTACTCAGATTATTGCAAACGTGTGCTTTCGGCGTGAAGCTTTTTTGAAATCTGACACAATTCTTTCATTAACTGTTGAATATTTTATCAACTTTTATGATGAGTATTTCTGTAAATTGATGTGGCTCTCTGCAAAATCACCGGTAGTTTTGGTGGCAAAACATTTTCTGAACATCACGCGCTAATGTAAAATGGGGGTTTTGGATATAAATATGAACTTTATCGAACAAAACATGCATGTATTGTGTAACATTGAGTCCTGGGAGAGTCATCTGATGAAGATCATCAAAGGTTATTGATTCATTTTAGCTGTATTTCTGGTTTTTGTGACGCCTCTCCTTGCTTGGAAAATGGCTGTTTGGCTTTTCTTGTTTAGGTGCTCTCCTAACATAATCTAATGTTTTGCTTTCACCATAAAGCCTTTTTGAAATCAGACACTGTGGTTAGATTAAGGAGAATCTTATCTTTAAAATTATGTATAATACTTGTATGTGTGAGAAATTTTAATTATGAGATTTTTGTTGTTTTGAATTTGGCGCTCTGCTATTTCACTGGCTGTTGTCAAATCGATCCCGCTAACGGGATCCGCGCGTTAAGGGGTCTCTAAGAGGTTTTAAAACAATACATTTGTGGAGTGGTTGAAAAACGGGTTTTAATGACTCCAACCTAAGTGTATGTAAACTTCCCACTTCAGCTGTATATGTGTATTAGGCTAACCAAGGACAAGTGTAGAACATATTCACGTGACTGTCAGATGGGTAAATGGGTAAATAACTAACACAACATGACTTTCAGATGGGTAAATAACTAACACAACGTGACTGTCAGATGGGTAAATAACTAACACAACGTGACTGTCAGATGGGTAAATAACTAACACAACATGACTGTCAGATGGGTAAATAACTACCACAACATGACTGTCAGATGGGTAAATAACTACCACAACATGACTGTCAGATGGGTAAATAACTAATACAACATGACTGTCAGATGGGTAAATAACTAACACAACATGACTGTCAGATGGGTAAATAACTAACACAACATGACTGTCAGATGGGTAAATAACTAACACAACATGACTGTCAGATGGGTAAATAACTAACACAACATGACTGTCAGATGGGTAAATAACTAACACAACATGACTTTCAGATGGGTAAATAACTAACACAACATGACTGTCAGATGGGTAAATAACTAACACAACATGACTGTCAGATGGGTAAATAACTAATACAACATGACTGTCAGATGGGTAAATAACTAACACAACATGACTGTCAGATGGGTAAATAACTAATACAACATGACTGTCAGATGGGTAAATAACTAACACAACATGACGGTCAGACAGGTAGAAACCATGGATGGTTTATTTGAAATAGTGTTATCGCTGTAAGAAATGCTTTTTTTCATGTCGCAGTGAAACCTGGGAGTTGTAGGAAAAGATGGCAGAGGTCTAGGGCAGGTTTCGGGTTGAGTCTGCGAGGCCAGTGACCTCTGACAGTTAGAGAAACGCGTTGCCATTCTGAATACTTCAGTACACTAAGGGCCCACATCTACAAAGTGTCTCAGAGTAGGAAGGGCTAATCTAGGATCTGTCCATATCGTCTGTTTCACTATGATCTAAAAGGTTAAAAAAAAGGCATTATTACTCTGATGCACTTTATGAACATGTGTCCTTAGCACAGTAGTACAACCAGACCTGTCTACACCCCTCTGGGCTGGTTGTCTTGCTATGCAGCTATGCAGTACTGGGCTGAGAACTTTCCATTCACCTAGTAGTGATAAGCAGCTGGATTTAATAAGTAACCTCTTAGGAGTGAATATTCTACCGGGCTTGCCCTCTGTTCTGGGGTGAGGTGGACAAAATCCTGGGGCTCCTTCTGGTTCGACTCTGATGGGGTTTGGGGATAAGTAAGGTTCCATTGTCCTTTAGAATGTCACATCGTTACAACGGCTTTTCCTCTGGATCGTCTCCTGTCTGGATTTTGTGAGCGCCTCCCTATGGTGGGTAACACCTGCAGTCTGCTCTTCTTTCCTCAGGGGGATTATAACTCTTGGTTACAGTTATCAATCATCTATCCTTCGTCTACAGCAGGGTTCCCCAATAGGTGGCGCAGGGATTTCGTTTTCTGAACAGAGTTATTGATGCAAGGACTGACCATCCATGATATCAAAATTATAGTTTTAACCAATTATTTTTGTTGTTGGACATCATATACTGTAAAATCCCCAGGAGATTAGTGATTTTAATTTTGGAAATCTGTTCCCAAGTATTCCCACGCATAAATAGAAAGATATGTGATCGTATCCCAATGTAACCAAGGTTTGAAATAATTCTGTTTATGTCATACTATATCTGTTTTGGATTCTTGCAGTCAATTTGCAGTTTACAAATTATTGATAACTATGTTTCCGGCGCACGGCTAGAAGTAATTGGGGACCCCTGAGCTACAATCTTCTCTCCCTAACCCTTGTTTAAATGAAGTTAGGTTTTCCTCAAGGCTCTGTTCTTGGACCACTAATGTTCTTATTATATATTGAGTGTTACTCCCTCTCGTGATGTTAGACACCCATAGTTGAGGATTTTTCATTAAAGCGTCAATCGATAATAACCAAGCTTTCTCAACACCCCTGTTCCAGGCAACAACAAAAAAAGCTGAGGGATGGAGGGCCCGGAGAAATGCAACCACTTTCAAATTCATAGACAGAGCTATTGACACAAGGACTGACCAGCCATGATATCAGCATTGTAGTTTAACCATGTTTTGAAGGCTATATAGTGTTTGTTTACATGTATTTTATATAGAATATATGTATTGAGTTATGATGGGGTACAAACGTGGAACTAAGCTCATGAGGCATTTCTTTATCAAGAATCAAATGTATTTATATAGCCCTTCTTACATCAGCTGATATCTCAAAGTGCTGTACTGAAACCCAGCCTAAAATCCCAAACAGAAAGCAATGCAGGTGTAGAAGCACGGTGGCTAGGAAAAACTCCCTATAAAGGTCGGAACCTAGGAAGAAACATAGAGAGGAACCAGGCTATGAGGGGTGGCCAGTCCTCTTCTGGCTGTGCCGGGTGGAGATTATAACAGACCATGGCCAAGATGTTCGAATGTTCATAAATGACCAGCAGGGTCAAATAATAATAATCACAGTGGTTGTCGAGGGTGCAACAAGCCAGCACCTCAGGAGTAAATGTCAGTTGGCTTTTCATAGCCGATCATTCAGAGTATCTCTACCGTCTCTAGAGAGTTGAAAACAGCAGGGACAGGTAGCACGTCCGGTGAACAGGTCAGGGTTCCATAGCCGCAGGCAGAACAGTTGAATCTGGAGCAGCAGCACGGCCAGGTGGACTGGGGACAGCAAGGAGTCATCAGGCCAGGTAGTCCTGAGGCATGGTCCTAGGGTTCAGGTCCTCCGAGAGAAAGAAACAAAGAATTAGAGAGAGCATACTTCAATTCACACAGGACACCGGATAAGACAGGAGAAAAACTCCAGATATAACAGACTGACCCTAGCCCCCCGACACATTAACTACTGCAGCATAGATACTGGAGGCTGAGACAGGAAGGGTCGGGAGACACTGTGGATACATATTATTAATGTATTAAGTCCAAAAATATAAACATTCCCTGTTATATTGCATGATGGTGATTGGTCCTTTAAACATAACTAACTCTAGAAACATTCCCTGTTATATTGTATAATGAGCTTAGGGAAAGCATGACTACATGTACAGTTGAAGTCGAAAGTTTACATACACCTTAGCCGAATATATTTGAACTCAGTTTTTCACTAATTCCTGACATTTAATCCTAGTAAAAATTCCCTGTCTTAGGTCAGTTAGGATCACCACTTTATTTTATGAATGTGAAATGTCCAAATAATAGTAGAGAGAATGATTCATTTCAGCTTTTATTTCTTTCATCACATTCCCAGTGTGTCAGAAGTTTACATACACTCAATTAGTATTTGGTAGCATTGCCTTTAAATTGTTAAACTTGGGTCAAACATTTTGGGTAGCCTTCCACAAGCTTCCCACAATAAGTTGGGTGAATTTTGGCCCATTCTTCCTGACAGAGGCCTCCTTGCTCACACAAGCTTTTTCAGTTCTGCTCACAAATGTTCAATTGGATTGAGGTCAGGGCTTTGTGATAGCCACTCCAATACCTTGACTTTGTTGTCCTTAAGCCATTTTGCCACAACTTTGGAAGTATACTTGGGGTCATTGACCATTTGGAAGACCCATTTGTGACCAAGCTTTAACTTCCTGACTGATGTCTTGAGATGTTGCTTCAATATATCCACATAATTTTCTTGCCTCATGATGCCATCTTTTTTTGTGAAGTGAACCAGTCCCTCCTGCAGCAAAGCACCCCCACAACATGATGCTGCCACCCCCGTGTTTCACGGTCCTCCAAACATAACGATGGTCATTATGGCCAAAGACTTCTATTTTTGTTTCATCACACCAGAGGACATTTCTCCAAAAAGTACGATCTTTGTCCCCATGTGCAGTTGCAAACCGTAGTCTAGCTTTTTTATGACGGTTTTGGAGCAGTGGCTTCTTCCTTGCTGAGCGGCCTTTCAGGTTATGTCGATATAGTACTCTTTTTACTGGGGATATAGACACTTTTGTACCTGTTTCCTCCAGCATCTTCACAAGGTCCTTTGCTGTTGTTCTGGGATTGATTTGCACTTTTCGCACCAAAGTACATTCATCTCTAGGAGACAGAATGCATCTCCTTCCTGATCGGTATGACGGCAGCGTGGTCCCATGGTGTTTATACTTGCGTACAGGTGAACGTGGTACCTTCAAGCATTTGGAAATTGAATCAGGATGAACCAGATTCGTGGAAGACTACAATTTATTTTCTGAGGTCTTAGCTGATTTCTTTAGATTTTCCCATGATGTCCAGCAAAGAGGCACTGAGTTTGAAGGTAGGCCTTGATATACATCCACAGGTACACCTCCAATTGACTCAAATTATGTCAATTAGCCTATCAGAAGCTTCTAAAGCCATGACATCATTTTGGGGAATTTTCCAACCTGTTTAAAGGCACAGTCAACTTACTATATATAAACATCTGACCCGCTGGAATTGTGATACAGTGAATTATAAGTGAAATAATCTGTCTGTAAACAATTGTTGGAAAAATTACTTGTGTCAAGCACAAAGTGGATGTCCTAACCGACTTGCCAAAACTATAGTTTGTTAACAAGTTTTAATGACTCCAACCTAACTGTATGTAAACTTCCGACTTCAACTGTATATATACTGTGATCATGTGACAGATCATGTGACACTTAGATTGCACACAGGTGGACTTCATTCAACAAATTATGTGACTTCTGAAGGTAACTGGTTGCACCAGATCTTATTTAGGGTCTTCATAGAAAAGGGGGTGAATACATACGCACGCACCACTTTTCCGTTTTACATTTTTGATTATTTTTTGAAACAAGTAATTTTTTAAATTTCACTTCACCAATTTGGACTATTTTGTGTATGTCCATTACATGAAATCCATATAAAAATACAAATAAAATTACAGGTTGTAATGCAACTAAATAGGAAAAACATCAAGGGGATGAATACTTTTGCAAGGCACTATATGAACTCTCTCTCTCTGTCTCTGTCTCTGTCTCTGTCTCAAGATGACTCTGGTGGCCCCCTGGTCTGTGAGAAAGACAATGCCTGGACCCTGGTTGGTATTGTGTCCTGGGGCAGCAGCTGTTGCCTCACCACAACCCCTCTGTGTACGCCTGCGTCACCGAGCTGCGCTCCTGAGTGGTCCAGACCCTGACCACCAACTAAGAAACTACAGCTCTCTGCCTCTCTGTCCAGTGTACTGTGTATTGCTATGTAGTGTTATAACACCTACAGTGCATTAGTAACCAAGCCTGAGACCATCACTCATCTGTCTAGACTGGACATGATTGAACATGTTCCCCACGGTACCGATCTAGGATCAGCTTCCCTTCCCCAATCCTGACCTTAACCATTCGTGGTGAAATGATAAACTGACCCAAGGTCAGTGTCTAGGGCAACTTCACCCTACTCTGGTTGATGGAAGAGCTTCTCTATCAGGTCAACTACTTGTAGGAGCCACTAGAGGGGGCTAGTCACATACACTACAGATGGTGAAAGTCTTCTATGGACAGTTACTGTTGGTTGAGACAACAAGAACATGTCTCAAATGGCACCCTATTTTCTATGTAGTGCACTACTTTAGACCAGAGCCCTATTCCCTATGTAGTGCACTACTTTAGACCAGAGCCCTATTCCCTATATAGTGCCCTACTTTAGACCAGAGCCCTATTCCCTATGTAGTGCACTACTTTAGACCAGAGCCCTATTCCCTATATAGTGCCCTACTTTAAACCAGAGCCCTATTCCCTATTTAGTGCACTACTTTAGACCAGAGCCCTATGGCAGTGCACTAGGAAATAGGGAACCATTTGAGATGAACCCCAAGTGTATTTAGTTTCAACCTGAAAAGCCCACACGTTGAATCATTTGTTTGTGACAATGGTTGACTAGAAAAGTAACTCAGCAGTTCACTTTGAGTTGTTCAGTGAGAATCTAAAAAGTTATATTTGCGTTGATTTCCTAAATCTCTTCTATTTCAGATCAAATGAAAAAGATAATTGACTGGTTGAGTTGTCATGAACATGCGTTGCTTCTTGGGGAGGTCTGGTGTTGTATGTAGTCAAATCCAAGCTTGTCCAATTTGACCGTTTATTTGATGCTGTGGAGCAGGGATTCCCCAAGTCAGACCGAGTGATACGTCATGATATATGAAACATCACCTAGTGATACGTCACGATATATGAAACATCACCTAGTGATACGTCACGATATACGAAACATCACCTAGTGATACGTCACGATATACGAAACATCACCTAGTGATATGTCACGATATACGGAACATCACCTGGTGATACATCACGATATATGAAACATCACCTAGTGATACGTCACGATATATGAAACATCACCTAGTGATACGTCACGATATATGAAACATCACCTAGTGATACGTCACGATATATGAAACATCACCTAATGATACATCACGATATATGAAACATCACCTAGTGATACTTCACGATATATGAAACATCGCCTAGTGATACGTCACGATATATGAAACATCGCCTAGTGATACATCACGATATATGAAACATCGCCTAGTGATACGTCACGATATATGAAACATCGCCTAGTGATACGTCATGATATATGAAACATCACCTAGTGATACGTCACGATATACGAAACATCCCCTAGTGATACGCCAGGTAGCGTATCACCAGGGGGTTTGGTCAAGACGTTTTAAACAGATCAGACACTGACAGGTTTGGATTAGCTCGGTTTCAAGGATGTTTATTTAAATAACCAACAAAAAGAAAACGTCTCCCCCAGGAGACCCTCTCCTTGATACCGTCTTCTGGGCTCCGGGGTCTTACTGTATCCTGTGGGGAACAAAACCTGAGCTCCCTCCGTTATCCCTGAGACTGATCACAACTATACAAGAGTAACCTCTCTTCCCCCAATCCCCTCTCTGAATGCTGCCTTTCTGGCGGCTTTATGGGACTCGTCCAGCTGGTGAGCAATCAGCCCCCTTGATTACTCACCAACTGCAATCAGCCCCTTGATTACTCACATACCACAATCAGCCCCAATTAGTCCTGGCTGGAGATCCCGTCAAGACCTGGCACGTCCAGCAGGGGGAGCCATCGCCTCGTGATGAAGACTCCGTCTGGCACCAAGCCTCGACGAGTCTCCCACTTGTGGCTGACCTGCTGTATGCCACAGCCATGATATATGAAACATCACCTAGTTGATACGCCATGATATATAAATGCTGAAATATCACTTGGCTGAGTGACACTCCAGACCCATAAATGATGATATATATGAAACATCACTTGGCTGAGTGATACTCCAGACCCATAAAGGATGATATATATGAAACATCACTTGGCTGAGTGATTCTCCAGACCCATAAATGATGATATATGAAACATCACTTGGCTGAGTGATTCTCCAGACCCATAAATGATGATATATGAAACATCACTTGGCTGAGTGATACTCCAGACCCATAAAGGATGATATATATGAAACATCACTTGGCTGAGTGATACTCCAGACCCATAAATGATGATATATGAAACATCACTTGGCTGAGTGATACTCCAGACCCATAAATGATGATATATATGAAACATCACTTGGTTGTTGAAGCAGTAATTGGAGATGCTGTTTCTGTGTTTTAAGAAACAACATGAATGAAAGAAATGCACATCCCTTCACCGACATAATCAGATCAATAAGGTGACATGAGGTGTTTTTCACAACACAACACTCCTTCTCGAAGTGAAACCTGTTCTTCTAAAACACTCATTGCCATGGTAACATCTCTATTGTCTTTGAAGTGAATATGGAACTCAGGAGCAACTTGTAGCAAATAAAAAGAGGTGGAGGGAGGGAGACAGAGGAGGGAAGGAGACAGAGGAGGGAAGGAGACAGAGGAGGAGGGAAGGAGTGAGGGAGGGAGAGGAGGAAGGAAGGGGTGAGGGAGGGACCAGAGGGACAGAGACCGAGGAGGAGGGAGTGAGTGAGGGAGGGAGGAGTGACGGCGGGACGGAGTGAGGGAGGGAGGGAGGGAGTGAGTGAGGGAATGAGGGAGTGAGGGAGTGACGGAGGAAGGGAGACAGAAAGCAGACATGACTCATTGTAAAGACTAGATGGCTGGATAATCCTCCTCCTCATGGCCACATCATCTAGCTGCTATTTTTACACAGACAGGGTTTTCACCCATAAGAGTCTAAGCCCTGTCTAAGCCGGGGGGGGGGGGGGGGGGGTACTACTAAGCCATGTTAAATTGTTTTAAAAAGGTCAAACTCAATATTAGGAACGTGTTCTTAATGTTTTCTACACTCAATGTATTTTTATTCACTATGAGGTTGGAATAATACTGTGAAATTATGAAAATTATGATAACCTTTAAGTGTAAAAGTTTTTTGAAAAGACAGACTGAAATTTAAACCTGTTTTTCATGTGCGGAGTTTCAGTTAAGAACAAATTCTTATTTACAATAACGGCCTACCGGGGAACAGTGAGTTAACTGCTTTGTTCAGGGGGCAGAACGACAGATTTATACTTTGTCAGCTCGGGGATTCAATCTAAACTCAGCAAAAAAAGAAACGTCCCTTTTTCAGGATCCTGTCTTTCAAAGATAATTCGTAAAAATCCAAATAACTTCACAGATCTTCATTGTAAAGGGTTTAAACACTGTTTCACCATGCTTGTTCAATGAACCATAAACAATTAATGAACATGCACCTGTGGAACGGTCGTTAAGCTTACAGACGGTCGGCAATTAAGGTCACAGTTATGAAAACCTAGGACACTAAAGAGGCCTTTCTACTGACTCTGAAAAACACCATGAGAAAGATGCCCAGGGTCCCTGCTCATCTGTGTGAATGTGCTTTAGGCATGCTGCAAGGAGGCATGAGGACTGCAGATGTGGCCAGGGCAATACATTTAAATGTCCGTACTGTGAGACGCCTAAGACAGCGCTACAGGGAGACAGGACGGACAGCTGATTGTTCTCACAGTGGCACACCTGCACAGGATCGGTACATCCGAACATCACACCTGTGGGACAGGTACGTGATGGCAACAACAACTGCTGAGTTACACCAGGAACGCAAAAATCCCTCCATCAGTGCTCAAACTGTCCGCAATAGGCTGAGAGAGGCTGGACTGAGGGCTTGTAGGCCTGTTGTAAGGCAGGTCCTCACCAGACATCACCGGTAACAACGTCACCTATGGGCACAAACCCACCGTTGCTGGACCAGACTGGGCTGGCAAAAAGTGCTCTTTACTGACGAGTCGTGGTTTTGTCTCACCAGGGGTGATGGTCGGATTCGCGTTTATCATCGAAGGAATGAGCGTTACACCGAAGCTTGTACTCTGGAGCGGGATCGATTTGGAGGTGGAGGGTCCGTCATGGTCTGGGGCGGTGTGTCACAGCATCATCGGACTGAGCTTGTTGTCATTGCAGGCAATCTCAATGCTGTGTGTTACAGGGAAGACGTCCTCCTCCCGCATGTGGTAGCCTTCCTGCAGGCTAATCCTGACATGACAATCCTCCAACATGACAATGCCACCAGCCATACTGCTCGTTCTGTGCGTGATTTCCTGCAAGACAGGAATGTCAGTGTTCTGCCATGGCCAGCGAACAGCCCGGATCTCAATCCCATTGAGCACGTCTGGGACCTGTTGGATCGGAGGGTGAGGGCTAGGGCCATTCCCCCCAGAAATGTCTGGGAACTTGCAGGTGCCTTGGTGGAAGAGTGGGGTAACATCTCACAGCAAGAACTGGCAAATCTGGTGCAGTCCATGAGGAGAAGATGCACTGCAGTACTTAATGCAGCTGGTGGCCACACCAAATACTGAATGTTACTTTTGATAATGTGTCCCTTTGTTCAGGGACACATTATTCCATTTCTGTTAGTCACATGTCTGTGGAACTTGTTCAGTTTATGTCTCAGTTGTTGAATCTTGTTATGTTCATACAAATATTTACACATGTTAAGTTTGATGAAAAATAAACGCAGTTGACAGTGAGAGGACGTTTCTTTTTTTGCTGAGTTTAGCAACCTTTCAGTTACTGGCCCAATGCTCTGACCACTAGGCTACCCGCCAACCAATAACAAAGAGAGTTTCAAACCTCTCTGCCAACAACAGAGAGTTTTCAGGTTACATATTCCTCCCATTAGGCTCCTCCAATTACAGTCAGTCCCACACTCAGACTACTCCCAGACAATCCTAGCAAAAATCTTGCTTGAGAAAAAGCTTTTTGCTAAGAAGCTAATTTTTGTTTATTTATAATAATCACAGTAAGGTATACTTAATTGTTACCCAGAAATGATTTGATATTGAGATCGAAATGTCTGCATTGGACCTTTAATAGTTTCCCTGTGGCTGAACAGGAACCTTTCCAGCAGAGGTATAATTGAATGCCAGAGGGGGAGCGAGGGTTAGCCGGGCAGCAGGGTGAGGACTAGGGTAGAGGTGGCGGAAGGCAATTATTTCTCTCTCTCCCTCCCTCTCCCCATCCCTCCCTCTTTCTCCCCCCTTTATATCCCTCGTTCCCATGACTCTGGATCTGAAAGTCGTGTGTTCAATCCCAGTGGTAGATACTTATTATTTTGTTTTAACTCTAACCCCAAAAGCTTAATAACCCTTAAGTTGGAAATTTGATGTTTGGAGAAATGGAACGATGCTGAGCAGGAGGAGCAACCCAGGGTGTAAAAAAATACAAATTTGATGTTTGGAGAAAAGTGGATAAATGTCGGAATCCAAAGTCATATTGGTAAAACCGTGACATGGAGAACTCAGTGACTAACCACTTGACCCCTCACTATAGAATACTTGTATTTGAGGTACAGTACATCCAAGCATTACCAGAGGACAGTGAGAGAGCAGCTTGGTGAGGGCTGGGGTCATGGTTGGAGATATTACCAGAGGACAGTGAGAGAGAAGCTTGGTGAGGGCTGGGGTCCTGGTTGGAGATATTACCAGAGGACAGTGAGAGAGCAGCTTGGTGAGGGCTGGGGTCCTGGTTGGAGATATTACCAGAGGACAGTGAGAGTACAGCTTGGTGAGGGCTGGGGTCCTGGTTGGAGATATTACCAGAGGACAGTGAGAGAGCAGCTTGGTGAGGGCTGGGGTCCTGGTTGGAGATATTACCAGAGGACAGTGAGAGTGCAGCTTGGTGAGGGCTGGGGTCCTGGTTGGAGATATTACCAGAGGACAGTGAGAGTACAGCTTGGTGAGGGCTGGGGTCCTGGTTGGAGATATTACCAGAGGACAGTGAGAGAGCAGCTTGGTGAGGGCTGGGGTCCTGGTTGGAGCTAAGGTTGTTGTTGTAACTGTTATATCAGTGGTCCGTGTTCACACACTGATTTGTTTTATCTTGTATTCACCATTCATATATAATGTCAATCTAAAGTACCAATATAGAATTTAACTTTTCCATTCATTTCCCATGACCATCATGGACTAACAGTATTACTCATTTTAAAGCAGAGCTTTATTCATTGCAATTATACATATTCGATTTTCTGGAAAGTACATTTGCTGTTAACCCTGTTGTTGTCGTATTGTCTGCTTCAGTGCCTTCATTGTGAGATGAACATAATTGCATATTAGCTGTTGCTACTGAGGCCATGCATTCAGAACCAGTTCACGTCTTGTTGCTACGAAGACCATGCATTCAGAACTAGTGCACGTCTTGTTGCTACTATGGCCATACATTCAGAACCAGTTCACGTCTTGTTGCTACTGTGGCCATACATTCAGAACCAGTTCACGTCTTGTTGCTACGGAGACCATACATTCAGAACCAGTTCACGTCTTGTTGCTACTGTGGCCATACGTTCAGAACCAGTTCACGTCTTGTTGCTACTGTGGCCATACATTCAGAACCAGTTCACGTCTTGTTGCTACTGTGGCCATACGTTCAGAACCAGTTCACGTCTTGTTGCTACTGTGGCCATACATTCAGAACCAGTTCACGTCTTGCTTTGTCTTCATCAGGACCTGACTTCATCACTTATCTGTAGAAGATTCATCCCAAATCATTTCTGACAATGATCAGTTGTCCCTTTCAAAATGTTAATTCAACTTTTTTGTCATTAGCCATTGTTTGTTGTCTTTCTCATGGAGGCAGAGCGAGGAGTGATTGCAACGTCTGAAAGGACATTCTGCAAGTTCGGCATAGAGCATCTGCAAATTCAAGACTTAATGACTCCTCACGCATTCCTCATTTCTTATTTCTACCCAAGCTCAGCGTTCAACACCATAGTTCCCTCAAAGCTCATCACTAAGCTAAGGACCCTGGGACTAAACACCTCCCTCTGCAACTGGATTCTGGACTTCCTGACGGGCCGCCCCCCAGGTGGTAAGGGTAGGCAACAACATGTCTGCCATGCTGATCCTCAACACAGGGGCCCCTCAGGGGTGCATGCTTAGTCCCCTCCTGTACTCCCTGTTCACCCACGACTGCATGGCCAAACACGACTCCAACACCATCATTAAGTTTGCTGACGACACAACAGTGCCTGATTACCGACAACGATGAGACAGCTGTGCCAGGACAACAACTTCTCCCTCAATGTGAGCAAGACAAAGGAGCTGATCGTGGACTACAGAAAATTGTGGGCCGAACAGGCCCCCATTAACATCGAAGGGGCTGTAGTGGAGCGGGTCAAGAGTTTCAAGTTCCTTGGTGTCCACATCACCAACAAACTATCATGGTCCAAACACACCAAGACAGTCGAGAAGAGGGCACGACAACACCTTTTCCCCCTCAGGAGACTGAAAAGATTTGGCATGGGTCCCCAGATCCTCAAAAAGATCTACAGCTGCACCATCGAGAGCATCCTGACCGGTTGCAAGCCATAAGACTGCTGAACTGTTAATCAAATGGCCACCTGGACTATTTACATTGACATCCCCCCCAATTTGTTTTTACACTGCTGCTGCTCGCTGTTTATTATCTATGCATAGTCACTTAACACCTACCTACATGTAAAATTACCTCAACTAACTTGTACCCCCGCACATTGACTCGGTACCGGTACCTCCTGTATATATCCTCGTTATTGTTATTTTATTGATTTACTTTTTATAATTTTTTATTTTATTTTATTTGGTAAATATTATCTTAACTCTTTCTTGAACTGCATTGTTGGTTACGGGCTTGTAAGTAAGCATTTCACTGTAAGGTCTACTACACCTGTTGTATTCAGCATTTCACTGTGAGGTCTACTACACCTGTTGTATTCAGCATTACACTGTGAGGTCTACTACACCTGTTGTATTCAGCATTACACTGTGAGGTCTACTACACCTGTTGTATTCAGCATTTCACTGTGAGGTCTACTACACCTGTTGTATTCAGCATTTCACTGTGAGGTCTACTACACCTGTTGTATTCAGCATTTCACTGTGAGGTCTACTACACCTGTTGTATTCAGCATTTCACTGTAAGGTCTACTGCACCTGTTGTATTCAGCATTACACTGTGAGGTCTACTACACCTGTTGTATTCAGCATTACACTGTGAGGTCTACTACACCTGTTGTATTCAGCATTTCACTGTGAGGTCTACTACACCTGTTGTATTCAGCAATTTACTGTGAGGTCTACTACACCTGTTGTATTCAGCATTTCACTGTGAGGTCTACTACACCTGTTGTATTCAGCATTTCACTGTAAGGTCTACTACACCTGTTGTATTCAGCATTTCACTGTGAGGTCTACTACACCTGTTGTATTCAGCATTTCACTGTGAGGTCTACTACACCTGTTGTATTCAGCATTTCACTGTGAGGTCTACTACACCTGTTGTATTCAGCATTTCACTGTAAGGTCTACTACACCTGTTGTATTCAGCATTACACTGTGAGGTCTACTACACCTGTTGTATTCAGCATTTCACTGTGAGGTCTACTACACCTGTTGTATTCAGCATTTCACTGTGAGGTCTACTACACCTGTTGTATTCAGCATTTCACTGTAAGGTCTACTACACCTGTTGTATTCAGCATTTCACTGTGAGGTCTACTACACCTGTTGTATTCAGCATTTCACTGTAAGGTCTACTACACCTGTTGTATTCAGCATTTCACTGTGAGGTCTACTACACCTGTTGTATTCAGCATTTCACTGTAAGGTCTACTACACCTGTTGTATTCAGCATTTCACTGTGAGGTCTACTACACCTGTTGTATTCAGCATTTCACTGTAAGGTCTACTACACCGGTTGTATTCAGCATTTCACTGTGAGGTCTACTACACCTGTTGTATTCAGCATTTCACTGTAAGGTCTACTACACCTGTTGTATTCAGCATTTCACTGTAGGGTCTAATACACCTGTTGTATTCAGCATGTCACTGTGAGGTCTACTACACCTGTTGTATTCAGCATGTCACTGTGAGGTCTACTACACCTGTTGTATTCAGCATTTCACTGTAAGGTCTACTACACCTGTTGTATTCAGCATGTCACTGTAAGGTCTACTACACCTGTTGTATTCAGCATTTCACTGTGAGGTCTACACCTGTTGTATTCAGCATTTCACTGTAAGGTCTACTACACCTGTTGTATTCAGCATTTCACTGTAAGGTCTACTACACCTGTTGTATTCAGCATTTCACTGTGAGGTCTACTACACCTGTTGTATTCAGCATTTCACTGTAAGGTCTACTACACCTGTTGTATTCAGCATGTCACTGTAAGGTCTACTACACCTGTTGTATTCAGCATTTCACTGTAAGGTCTACACCTGTTGTATTCAGCATGTCACTGTAAGGTCTACTACACCTGTTGTATTCAGCATGTCACTGTAAGGTCTACTACACCTGTTGTATTCAGCATTACACTGTGAGGTCTACACCTGTTGTATTCAGCATGTCACTGTAAGGTCTACTACACCTGTTGTATTCAGCATGTCACTGTAAGGTCTACTACACCTGTTGTATTCAGCATGTCACTGTAAGGTCTACTACACCTGTTGTATTCAGCATTTCACTGTAAGGTCTACACCTGTTGTATTCGGCGCATGTGACAACTAAAGTTTGATTTGATTTGATCATCCCAAATGAATGAAACCATTCAGGGAGGCTATTAACCAGTTGAACTGAGGGTCTAAGTATGTCCCGCATGACAATAACTGTTCATTACGCTAGCAAGCTCATGGCCATTGGACATATAATTATAACCATGGCAACCAAGACTACAGGATACAATTGATATTTCACTCTGACTTACAGTATGTCTGATTCCCAAATGGCACCCTATATAGTGCACTGCTTTTGGGCCTCTGGTTATATAGGGAACATTGTATCATTTGGGAGGTAGTCTATGAGTGGTTCAGTAGCTTATTAAGTGAGTTTTGATACTGACCGTACCAAGCTACAGCATGTCAAGCACTTTTGTTTATGATGGGAAACATTTGGTTTCCACAGTGAAATGTAGGAAATCAATGAAGTCCCAAAGCTGTGCTGTAACAAGGTATCGGGAGACTGACTGAACAGAAGGCTGGATCTTGTACGGCTAATTCAGACTTTCCCAGGAAATTATGCATTTTGACAAATGGAAATAAAAGGTAGGGTTCAGACTCAAATAAATTTCCATGGGGAATTGTTTCTCTCTTGGCGTTGATGACAGGCCAGTGATGAGTGTGGCTACCTCTTGCCTACTGTCTCGCTATGATATAATATGTTGGACATAGGGATGGAGACGGGTGAACGGTGTTATGAAAGGCTTGGAAGGATTGCCAAGTCACGCAAACAAAATGGTTCTTTGGCTCGACCCGTTAGATAGCAATTACGGTCCTCGTGCTCATAACAGGGAGTGTGTTAGGTCTGACGCTGTGTCCCTACAGAGACTTTGGTGTTTGAATAGGAGTTCTTTCACGTCACCACAAATGGGAACCCTTTTCCCTTTATGGTGTACTACTATTGACCAGGGCTGATAAGGCTCTGTTTAAAAGTAGTGCACTATATAGTGAATAGGGTGCCATTTGGGAAACATAGTAAGTCTTCTAGTTGATTTTAAATCTGTTTGATCTGCCAGTACATCATTATATTGTAGACCTAACCAGTCAGTCTGATCTACTAGTACATCATTATTACCTCCTTTGGTCGTCTCTCTTTCCAGTTCTCTGCTGCCAATGACTGGAACGAACAACAAAAATCTCTGAAACTGGAAACACTTATCTCCCTCACTAGCTTTAAGCACCAGCTATCAGAGCAGCTCACAGATCACTGCACCTGTACATAGCCCATCTATAATTTAGCCCAAACAACTCCCTCTTCCCCTACTGTATTTATTTATTTAATTTATTTTGCTCCTTTGCACCCCATTATCTCTATTTCTACTTTGCACTTTCTTCTACTACAAATCTACCATTCCAGTGTTTTACTTGCTATATTGTATTTACTTTGCCACCATGGACTTTTTTGCCTTTACCTCCCTTATCTCACCTCATTTGCTCACAATGTATATAGACTTATTTTTCTGCTGTATTATTGACTGTATGTTTGTTTATCCCATGTGTAACTCTGTGTTGTTGTATGTGTCGAACTGCTTTGCTTTATCTTGGCCAGGTCGCAATTGTAAATGAGAACTTGTTCTCAACTTGCCTACCTGGTTAAATAAAGGTGAAATAAATAAATAAAATTAAATAAATAAATAAATACAATTATATTGTAGACCTAATCAGTCAGTCTGATCTACCAGTACATCATTATATTGTAGACCTAACTAGAGTTGTGGGAAGAACATGGTATAGGTGATATTACATTCTCAGTTCAACTCCTATGTTAGCCTAGAAGGTCATAAAAAATATGCTAGATTAATATTACAAATTAGATTTGAATTTAGAGATGCATTTATCTGAAGAGACTGGTGACAGAGAATAGTTTTAGTTTCCTAATGGCGTTGTTGCAATAACTCTAGTTCCAAATTTCAGGGATTATTTTTATAACCATATTTAGACTTTATCTGTGTGGACACGGTGCTGATGGAAGGCAGTGTGAAGTTAGAACAAGTGATCCAACTAAAGGATAGAGCTGCAGGTCTACTGCACTCAAAACCCTTTGGGAAGTTAGAACAAGTGATTCAACTTAAGGAAAGAGCTGCAGGTCTACTGCATTCAAAACCCTTTGGGAAGTTAGAACAAGTGATTCAACTTAAGGAAAGAGCTGCAGGTCTACTGCATTCAAATCCCTTTGGGAAGTTAGAACAAGTGATTCAACTTAAGGAAAGAGCTGCAGGTCTACTGCATTCAAAACCCTTTGGGAAGTTAGAACAAGTGATCCAACTAAAGGAAAGAGCTGCAGGTCTACTGCATTCAAAACCCTTTGGGAAGTTAGAACAAGTGATTCAACTAAAGGAAAGAGCTGCAGGTCTACTGCATTCAAAACCCTTTGGGAAGTTAGAACAAGTGATCCAACTAAAGGAAAGAGCTGCAGGTCTACTGCACTCAAAACCCTTTGGGAAGTTAGAACAGGTGAAAATATAGCACACAGCCTCAAGGGGAACTGTTTCTAATAACCATCTGGACCCAGACTGGGATCAGATCTATGATCTGTGACCAGACACCACTGTCTATGCTGCAGCCAGCTGCCACAGGTCTGAAACCCCCAAACAAAAAGTGCTGCTTCACTGAACTGTTTACCACCCAGAACCTAATGAACTGCTGGGCTGTGACGTGAGACCACTGAACTATGGAAACGGTTTATTTATAATAGTAGAGCAAGATCATTATGGCAAAGTGCCATAATCTCTTTCAACAACCTGTTTATCCAGCATGCAAGACTGAACACTGTGCACACTGCTATGCATGACTCACTCTGCAACCCAAATGGCACCCCGTTCCATAAGGCTCTGGTCAAAAGTAATGCACTATATAGGGAATAGGGTTCACTGCTAAAATGAAGTGAGCTGCCACCACCTTAAAGGAGATGAAACCTTAACTTTGCTGGACTATTGAAACATATGGTTGTGAGGGTATTGGGACAGATTGAAGGTGTACTGAAACATTCATCATGCAACATGACATGGTGTGTTGTAACACCACATAATCAAGAGTTCTGAAACACATTTCCAGAGACTGGGAGGAGTACTGTCACGGGCTGGCTCAAGAAAGCAGGAGAGGTAGAGTCAGGCGCAGGAGACAGATAATTCTTGACCACACTTCTTTATTCAAAAAATGGATGTGGTCGCCAAAAATAGGGACGCAGCCCTTAAATACTTCTGCGGTGGTGTACACAACGAAACCAACCACAGGCAGAGGAAAACCAGCACACGTTCCTCAAGCACACAAAACGGACAAGAAACATAATCACGCACAAACACAGACATCCTACGCTAAACTAAATTACCCCCCCCCCCCTACTAATGACTAACCCAAAACAGGTGCGTGCCTACCTAGACCTAACCAACAGAAAGTGAAACAAAAAAGGATCGATGGCAGCTAGTAGGCCGGCGACGACGACCGCCGAGCTCCGCCCGGCCGAGGAGGGGCGCCACCATCCGTCGGTGTCGTGACAAGTACTGAAACATTCATCCTGAGGTGTTCTGAAACATTCATCCTGAGGAGTACTGAAACATTCATCCTGAGGGGTTCTGAAACATTCCTCCTGAGGGTTCTGAAACATTCATCCTGAGGTGTACTGAAACATTCATCCTGAGGAGTTCTGAAACATTCATCCTGAGGGTTCTGAAACATTCATCCTGAGGTGTACTGAAACATTCATCCTGAGGAGTTCTGAAACATTCATCCTGAGGGGTTCTGAAACATTCATCCTGAGGAGTTCTGAAACATTCATCCTGAGGAGTTCTGAAACATTCATCCTGAGGAGTTCTTAAACATTCATCCTGAGGGGTTCTGAAACATTCCTCCTGAGGGGTTCTGAAACATTCATCCTGAGGGGTTCTGAAACATTCATCCTGAGGAGTTCTAAAACATTCATCCTGAGGAGTTCTGAAACATTCATCCTGAGGGGTTCTGAAACATTCATCCTGAGGAGTTCTGAAACATTCCTCCTGAGGTGTTCTGAAACATTCATCCTGAGGAATTCTGAAACATGACATGGTTTGTTGTAACACCACATAATCAGGAATTCTGCAACACCTTGCCAGAGACTGGGACTGCCCCTAAAAAACAACTAATCCCTTTGAAAACGGCCTATGTGGCATCGACATGAATCAGAAACATTTATTCTAGTGTCAAAATTGACTACAAAGTGTAAATAGGATTATTTTGGTCATAAAGTCTGTCTTGTTAAGTAAAGTCATGGTGCTTTCAAGACAACAGGAAACGTAAAAAAAACAAGGTTAAATCATGACGTCAGTGATCTTCAGGTCTGAAAGTCAGAGCTCTAGAAAAATGCCAGAGTTTCCGCCTCAGAATAGCGAGTTGGACCGTTCAAAACAAAATCCCAGTCTGAGCTCCCAGAAAATACCAGAGCCCTGAAGCGAGCTCCCAGAACATTGTAAAGGAAATGGCGCTCCACCAAACTGAAAGTCTTCCGTCTAGCTTGGTACCGTGAAATATCGAAGAGCCCTCACTGCTGCTCGATCAGCCATCTTTTCCAACCTAATTTAATAAGAATAAAAACAATCCAAATGTATTTTTGATATGGTCGCAAAGGTAACTATAAAGCAGCATTCCTCAAGTGAGGATGGCCTTCACTTCTTCTTCGACGAAAAGATCATGATCATTAGAAAGCAAATGACGGACTCTTTGAATCTGTATTTCTCCAAAACTCAGTTGTCCTGAGTCTGCACAGCATTTCCAGGACTTAAGATCAATTGAGACGCTCAAGTTTTTTAACCATGTATCTCTCGATACATTCACGAAAGTAGTCATGGCCTCTAAACCTTCCAGCTGCCTACTGGACCCTATTCCAACTAAACTACTGGAAAGAGTTACTTCCTTTGCTTGGCCCTCCTATGTAGAACATAATAAATGTCTCCCTATCTTCCAGATGTGTAAAGCCTCTCATGAAATAGCCAAACCTTGACCAGGAAAATGTCAACAACAAAAAAACGATTGGCCTAAAGCGAAGAAAATACATTTACTGAGCGATAATGTAAACACCCGTTCTTCCAAACAAGCTATTGTCCAATGGATTGATGATCATATTATGAGCAACAAAACCTGCTCTTTTAGTCTACAAATGGTCTCAGTAGAGGAGGTGTTGAACCTATTGAAGTCATTACTCGATGGGAAATGTACAGGTTATGATCTTATGGACAATGTTTTACTTCGCTATGCTGCTCCCCAGATTACAGCTCCACTGAAATACATATTTAATTGGTCACTGGAAAAGGGGAATGTTTGCAAATGTATGGAAGCATGCTAAACTGTGTCCTATTCCGAAAGACAGCAAAGAACCCATTACTCCTGCCAATAGTTGACCAATTAGTCTACTCCCTTCACTCAGTAAGATATTGGAGGGTATTGTGAGTAGACAAATATGGGAGTACATGGAAAAGAATGATCTGATTACAGCCAATCAGCATGCTTATCGCAAAAACCATCGCAAAAACCATTCCACTACCACTGCATTGGTTGACATGACTGACCAGTGGGTGTACTATTTTTAGATTTTAGTGTAGCATTTGATTTAGTGGATCATGAAATAATTTTGACAAAATTAATGCATTATGGTTTTAATAAGGAGGTAGCATTGAATTGGGTACAGTCATATCTAACTGACAGGAAACAGTCCACCTATATCAATGGGTAGTTTTCTTCCCCTCATGCTTTAAACTGTGGAATACCGCAGGGCAGCTGCCTTGGCCCACTTCTTTACTTAATATATACCAACAACCTTCCTTATGCCTTATCTTATGCCTATAAATCCACTATAATTGAGAATTTCAATAAGCGTTTCTCTACAGCTGGCCATGCTTCCACCTGGCCACCCCTACCCTGGTCAACTGCCCGGCACCCTCCACAGCAACCCGCCCAAGCCCCCACCATTTCTCCTTCACCCATATCCAGATAGCTGATGTTCTGAAAGAGCTGCAAAATCTGGACCCCTACAAATCAGCCGGGCTAGACAATCTGGACCCTCTCTTTCTAAACTGATCTGCCAAAATTGTTGCAACCCCTATTACTAGCCTGCTCAACCTCTCTTTTGTATCGTCTGAGATTCCCAAAGATTGGAAAGCTGCCGTGGTCATCCCCCTCTTCAAAGGGGGAGACACTCTAGACCCAAACTGCTACAGACCTATATCTATCCTACCCTGCATCTCTAAGGTCTTCGAAAGCCAAGTTAACAAACAGATTACCGACCATTTTGAATCACACCGTACCTTCTCCGCTATGCAATCTGGTTTCAAAGCCGGTCATGGGTGCACCACACTCAAGGTCCTAAACGATATCATAACTGCCACCAATAAGAGACATTACTGTGCAGCCGTCTTCATCGACCTGGCCAAGGCTTTCGACTCTGTCAATCACCACATTCTTATTGGCAGACTCAACAGCCAAGGTTTCTCAAATATTTGCCTCGCCTGGTTCACAAACTACTTCTCTGATAGAGTTCAGTGTGTTAAATCGGAGGGCCTGTTGTCCGGACCTCTGGCAGTCTCTATGGGGGTGCCACAGGGTTCAATTCTCGGGCTGACTCTCTTCTCTGTATACATCAATGATGTCGCTCTTGCTGCTGGTGATTCTCTGATCCACCTCTACGCAGACGACACCATTCTGTATACTTCTGGCCCTTCTTTGGACACTGTGTTAACTAGCCTCCAGACGAGCTTCAATGCCATACAACACTCCTTCCGTGGCCTCCAACTGCTCTTAAACGCAAATAAAACTAAATGCATGCTATTCAACTGATCATTGCCCGCACCTGCCTGCCCATCCAGCATCACTACTCTGGATGGCTGTGACTTAGAATACGTGGATAACTAAAAATACCTAGGTGTCTGGCTAGACTGTAAACTCTCCTTCCAGACTCACATTAAGCATCTCCAATCCAAAATTAAATCTAGAATCGGCTTCCTATTTCGCAACAAAGCATCCTTCACTCATGCTGCCAAACATACCCTCGTAAATCTGACCATCCTACCGATCCTCGACGTCGGCAATGTCATCTATAAAATAGCCTCCAACACACTACTCAACAAACTGGATGCAGTCTATCACAGTGCCATCCGTTTTGTCACCAAAGTCCCATACATTACCCACCACTGCGACCTATACGCTCTCGTTGGCTGGCCCTCGCTTCATACTCGTCACCAAACCCACTGGCTACAGGTTATCTACAAGTCTCTGCTAGCTAAAGCCCTGCCTTATCTCAGCTTGCTGGTCGCCATAGCAGCACCCACTCGTAGCATGCGCTCCAGCAGGTATATCTCACTGGTCACCCCCAAAGCCAATTCCTCCTTTGGTCGCCTTTCCTTCCAGTTCTCTGCTGCCACTGAGTGGAACGAACTGCAAAAGTCACTGAAGCTGGAGATTCCCATCTCCCTCACTAGCTTTAAGCACCAGCTGTCAGAGAAGCTCACAGATCACTACACCTATTCATAGCCCATCTGTATACAGCCCATCCAACTACCTCATCCCCATACTGTATTTATTTATTTATTTATTTATTCTGCTTTTGCACCCAGTATCTCTACTTGCACATCCATCTTTTGCACATCTACCATTCCAGTGTTTAATTGCCATATTGTAATTACTTCACCACCATGGCCTATGTATTGCTTTAATTCCCTTATTTTACCTCATTTGCACTCACTGTATATAGACTTTTTGTTTTCTTTTTTCAACTGTATTATTGACTGTATGTTTTGTTCATTCCATGTGTAATTCTGTGTTGTATGTGTCGAACTGCTATGCTTTATCTTGGCCAGGTCGCAGTTGCAAATGAGAACTTGTTCTCAACTAGCCTACCTGGTTAAATAAAGGTGAAATACATGTTTTTTAAATCTGAAACGCAAGCTACTATATTTGTAGATGATACTACAATTTATACAGCAAGACAATCTGTTCAACAGGTAAGAAAGCAAGCTCTGCAAGTAGATATGGGAAATATCAGGGAGTGGGTTTGCCTGGGAACAAACATGTTTTAAACACCAAGAAAACCAAAGTTATGTTGGTCTGATCCACCAGGAAAAGGCCAACACAGCATGGGATACAATTAAGTATGGGGGGAGTACAAATTGAGGAAGTGGCAGAAACCAAACTACTAGAAGCACAGCTGGACAACTGATTATCATGTTCATCTCAAATGTTTTTTTTATTTATTTAACCTTTATTTAACTAGGCAAGTCAGTTAAGAACAAATTCTTACTTACAATGACAGCCTAGGAACAGTGGGTTAACTGCCATGTTCAAGGGTAGAACAACATATTTTTTACTTTGTCAGCTCAGGGATTCAATCTAGCAACCTTCTGGTTTCTGGCCCAATGCTCTAACCACTATGGTAACTAATCTATGTATAAAAAAATATTAAAACTGCATGCATGATCAGAAGGATAGCTACATATTTACCAGGAACGATTCTTAAACAAATAACCCAAGCAATAATTGAGAGTCTGGTGAACTACTGTTCTGAGGTCTGGGGAAATGCATCAGCATGTGACATTAGGAGGTTGCAAATTGCACAGAACAAAGCAGCAAGGATTGTTTTAAGGTGGAGATATGGTTCTTCTGTTGTAGTCATGCTCAATGCTGTTGGTTGGTCATCAATCAACAAGACAATTGAAAAAAACATGCTTATTTTATTTCATAATAAACACCATTTAAAACAACCAAACTCCATTCACAACAGTATTCCTGTTGGTAAGAGACAGACATTCAGTAAACACTAGGAATAGATTGTCCATGTGTTATCCAGACAGAAAAGAGAAATAGACAAAATAACATTTCAATTTAGAACAATAAAGAAACTGAATAATTTATCTGAGCAAACCAAAAACCTTTCAACATCGAGCTGAAGTCGGAAGTTTACATACACTTAGGTTGGAGTCACTCAACTCATTTTTCAACCACTCCACAAATGTCTTGTGGAGTGTTAACAAACTATAGTTTTGGCAAGTCGGTTAGAACATCTACTTTGTGCATGACACAAGTAATTTTTCAAACAATTGTTTACAGACAGATTATTTCACTTATAATTCACTGTATCACAATTCCAGTGGGTCTGAAGTTTACATACACTAAGTTGACTGTGCCTTTAAACAACTTGGATAATTCCAGAAAATTATGCTTGCGTCCCACCTACTCAACAGCCAGTTGAATCCCGTGGCGCGTTATTCAAATACCTTAGAAATGCTATTACTTCAATTTCTCAAACATATGACTATTTTACAGCCTTTTAAAGACAAGACTCTCGTTAATCTAACCACACTGTCCAATTTCAAAAAGGCTTTACAACGAAAGCAAATCATTAGATTATGTCAGCAGAGTACCCAGCCAGAAATAATCAGACACCCATTTTTCAAGCTAGCATATAATGTCACATAAACCCAAACCACAGCTAAATGCAGCACTAACCTTTGATGATATTCATCAGATGACAATCTTAGGACATTATATTATACAATACATGCATGTCTGTTCAATCAAGTTCATATTTATATCAAAAACCAGCTTTTTACATTAGCAGGTGATTAGCATGTGACTAGCATTCCCACCGAACACTTCCGGTGAATTTACTAAATTACTCACGATAAACGTTCACAAAAAACATAACAATTATTTTAAGAATTATAGATACAGAACTCCTCTATGCACTCGATATGTCCGATTTTAAAATAGCTTTTCGGTGAAAGCACATTTTGCAATATTCTAAGTAGATAGCCCGGCATCACAGGGCTAGCTATTTAGACACCCAGCAAGTTTAGCACTCACCAAAGTCAGATTTACTATAAGAAAAATGTTATTACCTTTGCTGTTCTTCGTCAGAATGCACTCCCAGGACTTCTACTTCAATAACAAATGTTGGTTTGGTCCCAAATAATCCATTGTTATATCCAAACAGCGGCGTTTTGTTCGTGCGTTCAAGACACTATCCGAAAGGGTAAATAAGGGTGACGAGCACAATGCATTTCGTGACAAAAAGATTCTAAATATTCTATTACCGTACTTCGAAGCATGTCAACAGCTGTTTAAAATCAATTTTTATGCCATTTTTCTCATAAAAAAGCGATAATATTCCGACCGGGAAATCGTTTTTTAATACAAAGAGAGTGAAAGTAAAAGCACGCTATCCCCTCATGCACGAGCCTCAGTCTGATGGCCCTCTGATAGAGCACTTGCCAAACGCGCTAATGTGTTTCAGCCTGGGGATGGAATTACATCGTTCAGCTTTTTCCCGCCTTCTGAGAGCCCATGGGAGCCGTAGGAAGTGTCACGTTACAGCAGAGATCCCCTGTTTTGGATAGAGATGATCAAGGAGGGCAAGAAATGGTCAGACAGGCCACTTCCTGTAAGGAATCTTCTCAGGTTTTTGCCTGCCATATGAGTTATGTTGTACTCACAGACACCATTCAAACAGTTTTAGAAACTTTAGGGTGTTTTCTATCCAAAGCCAATAATTATATGCATATTCTAGTTACTGGGCAGGAGTAGTAACCAGATTAAATCGGGTACGTTTTTTTATCCGGCCGTGCAAATACTGCCCCCTATCCCCAACAGGTTTTAAACAGCTTGGAAAATTCCCTAAAATGATGTCATGGCTTTAGAAGCTTCTGATAGGCTAATTGACATCATTTGAGTCAATTGGAGGTGTACCTGTGGATGTATATCAATGCCTATCTTCAAACTCAGTAGACCTCCACAAGTCTGGTTCATCCTTGGGAGCAATTTCCAAATTCCTGAAGGTACCACGTTCATCTGTACAAACAATAGTATGCAAGTATAAACACCATGGGACCACGCAGCCATCATACCAATCAGGAAGGAGACACGTTCTGTCTCCTAGAGATGAACGTACTTTTGTGCAAATCAATCAAATCAATCCTAGAACAACAGCAAAGGACCTTGTGAAGATGCTGGAAGAAACAGGTGCAAAAGTATCTATATCCACAGTAAAATGAGTCCTATATGGACATAACCTGAAAAGCCGCTCAGCAAGGAAGAAGCCACTGCTCCAAAACCGCCATATAAAAGCCAGACTACGGTTTGCAACTGCACATGGGGACAAAGATCGTACTTTTTGGAGAAATGTCCTCTGGTGTTGTCACATCCTGACCAGTAAAAGGGGTTATTTGTTATTGTAGTTTGGTCAGGGCGTGGCAGGGGGTGTTTGTTTTGTGTGTTTCGGTGTTTTTGGTTTATGTTCTATGTTTTCTATTTCTATGTGTATATCTAGTTTTCTATTTCTATGTTGGGTTTTTGGCAATGACCTCCAATTAGAGGCAGCTGGTTGTCATTGTCTCTAATTGGAGGCCATATTTAGTTGTGTTTGTTTCACTTGTGTTTTGTGGGTGGTTATTTTCTGTATAGCCTGGGAGCCTTATGGAACTGTTATCGTCGTTAGTTTATTTTGTTTAAGTGTTTTCTTTAAATAAATAAAGAAGATGAGCACTATACACGCTGCGCCTTGGTCCTATTCTTACGACGCCTATGACAGGTGTGATGAAACAAAAATAGAACTGTTTGGCCATAACGATGGTGATAATCTTCAAAAGCGAGAGGGGTAGCATTCCTGATAGGGAAAAACATTCCTTTTGTTTACTCATCCTCGATTTCAGATCCTAATGGTCGGTATATTATTGTGGCTGGTACACTGAATTCGAAACCAATAACCTTGGTCAATTTATATGGACCCAACTTCAATGATCCATTGTTTTTTCAAAGGGTATTTAAGGCCATACCAAATATCTCGGATACATGTGTTATTGTTGGAGGTGACTTTAACTGTACTTTAGATCCTCTTTTAGATAAACAACTATCAAGGTCACTTCAACAATCAAATGCCAGTGTCTGTCTAAATACATTGATGACAAACCTTAACATTGTTGATATTTAGAGACTGACACACCCAACAGATGGGGATTATTCTGTCTTTTCATCAGTTCATAAATCATATTCCAGAATTGACAATTTTTTTTGTTGGACTCCAAACTAATTTCAGCAGCTGCGTCGGTTACCTATCACCCTATTCTAATTACTGACCACTCTCCTCTGTCCATGGTGCTGAAACTCGACAATATGTCGACAGGTCGGCGACCTTGGTGCTTAAACACATACCTGTTGAAAGATGAGGCTTTTTGTCAGTACTTGAAGGAGCAGATTGCCTTTTTTCCTCGGAGCTAACGACACGGGGGATGTTGACGACTCCACCCTTTGGGAATCTCTAAAGGCTGTGATTAGAGGTTACAGTATTTCTTATACATCAGAGAGGAAGAAACGAGCCAATACTAGGCTGAGAGAAATTGAAAGAGAGTTGGGGGAACAGGAGAAGGTTTTTAGGACGAATTCCTCGAATGCAGTCCTTGAGAAGATCACAAAGTTGAAATATGAATACAAAACGGACTTTACTTGCTAGAACGCAACAAAGTTATTTTGAACTGGGTGACAAACCACGTAAATGATTAGCAAGACAGCTAAGGCATGTACAGGCATTTAGAGCTATTCACAAAATAAAAGACAAGAAGGGTAAAATAGTAACAGATCCGCGGGATATTAATAAATGCTTTGCGCAGTTTTACTCAGAGCTATATCAGTCAAAATGCGATGCTACTAATCCACAAACTATGGAACGCTTTCTCGCTGAATGTGAACTTCCTAAACTAGACAGGGGGGCAGCTGCTGCTCTCGATGCTGGGATAACTTTAGAGGACATTAACACAGCGACAGCACAATTTCCAAACAGCAAGGCCCCTGGGCCCGATGGATATGTAATAGAATTCTATAAGAAGTACTGCGCCAGTCTAGCTCCACTTATGTTGCGAATGTTTAAACAATCCAAAGAAAATGCCCAACTCCCGCAAACACTGTATGAGGCTATGATAATACTGATCTTGAAAAAAGATACTGATTCCATGGAGATGTCGTCTTATCGCCCCGTGTTGTTACCAGTGGGGGCCAGTTGTACTGTTAGAGTCCCAGTTACATTAGACGTTATTGTTGTCATATCGTTTTCTTCACTGCATTGCAGGCATTAGCAGGCAAAACACCATGTTCATAATCATTAGTGTTCCGCGTTGCCACTGTCTAATAACGGATGTAAAAAAAAAAAACGATAGCAAAAATGTGTTATGTAAAAATTATTTCATACTCCACATTTAGGGGGGGCCACAAGGGGGTCCAAAATTGTCACAGGGGCACTGCCCCCCCCCCCCAACCGCTAGAAAATAAGGTGTTGACAAAGATATTGGCAAACCGATTGAAAAAATATATTTCTGACATCATACACCCTGACCAAACAGGTTTTATCCCGGGCCGACATATATACTACAATTTGAGATGCCTTTTCAACGTAATGTATCATGATCATAATGTTGAGCCAGTGGTAATGGCTCTTGAAGCAGAGAAGGCATTTGATCAGATTGAGTGGAAGTATATGGTTCTGGAGCATTTCGGGTTTGGAAAGCAATTTATTAATTGGATATGAATTATTTATTCACATCCAATGGCGTCCGTGGTAACCAATCAGGAAATGTCGCAGTCATTCCGCCTGTTCAAGGGCTGCCGACAGGGGTGCCCTATTTCGCCTGCTCTCTTCGCTATAGCCATGGAACCCCTTGCTACTCGCATTCGGGCATGTGCAGATATAGCTTCTGTTCAAATAAAAGACACGCAACACAAAATTTCCCTATATGCAGACGATGTTCTTTTGTTTTTATCCAAGCCTAAAACTTCTATTCCCCCCTTACTTAACTTGATAAATACATTCGGCTCCTCTCTGGCTACAAGATAAACTGGCAAATAAGCGAATTGATGCCGACATCACGGTGGATATGCAATTTCTGCAATCTACCCCATTTAGAACAGTGATGGACAAGTTCACAAGCCATTGGCATTGTAGTGACAAGAGACATTGATCAGCTATTGAAAGCGAATTGGGACAAAAATATATAGATTTTTGGAAAACTCTGCCTGTCTCCTTGGTTGATCGAATACACGCTATTAAAATGGTTGTCCTACTCAGGTTTCTTTACCTCTTCCAATGTCTACCCAATTTCATACCACAAAGCTATTTTAAGAAACTGGATTCAATAGTAATTCCATTTTCTATGGGATAACAAGGCAGCCAGAATTTCAAAGAAGCATTTATGCAAGTACAAGATAGAGGGGGGCTTTGGCCTTCCTCACTTTAAACTGTATTATTGGGCTGCTAATCTGAACATTGCGTCTTTCTGGAGGGAAAGTTTACCTGGGATGCGACACAATGATATGCCTTCATGTCTTTTGAGCAGGCCTGTCAACGTTCCTCACTCCCTGCACTTGTTAATAGTCCATCACATGTGAAAAAAGCCACTTATGACTCTAATCCAGTCATTTGTCATACTCTTAGGATCTGGAAACAGATTAGGTATTTTCTTAATAACATACCTGTCACATCCTGACCAGCAGGTGGAGCTGTTGTAGTTTTTTTGGGGTCAGGACGTGGCAGTCTTGTGTGTGTGTGAATGTTCTGTGTTGGTCTTGTGACTCCTGATCAGGAACAGCTGGGGATCGTTGTTCCTGATTGGGAGTCATATATATAGGAGTATGTTTGTCACTTGGTTTTGTGGGTAGTTGTTCTTGCACTGTGTTTTTTGTATGCATGTAAGACTGTCCCTGTTGTGTTTATTGGTTTTTTTCAGTGGATGCTTTACTCTTTTTTTTGTTAATTAAAATATGAGTATCCACAACTCCGCTGCATTTTGGTCTTCCCTGCAACACAACGAAGGATTTTGTGACAGAACTACCCACCACCAAAGGACCAAGTAGTGGAGAAGAGGACAGAGGCAAGTGAGGGAGGAATGTTGGAAGCAGCGCGCTCGGGAGGTGATGGATTCCTGGTCGCTGGAGGTGTTGACGGAGAGGATTGACTGGACATGGGAGCAGTTGCGTGTCCACTGTGACAACCTGCCTGGGAGGCAGGTAGAACCTGAGAGGCAGCCCCAATAATTTTTTAGGGGGGGGCACAAGGGCTATTTGGCGGGGCGAGATTACAGCCCCAGGCCAGCTCCCCGTACCCTTGTAGGGCAGACTGGACAGGTCCCGTGCTTTGGGGTTGGGGCTGTGGTGAGGCCTGGGATTTTCAGGCCGGTAGGCAAGGTACCAGCGCCCCGCATGTGCCAGGGTGAAGTAGGCATCGAGCCGGAAGGGGTGATGCCAACCCTGCACTCAAGACCGCCAGTGCGCCCTTTCGGTCCGGTGTTTCCCGCTAGACGCACTAGCATGGAGGTGCGTGTTCCCAATCTGGTACGCCCAGTACCAGCATCACGCACCAGGCTTCAAGTGCGTAAACCCAGCCTCGCCAATCAACAGTCACCAGAGCCGCCCGCCAGTCAACAGCCGCCAGAGCCGCCCGCCAGTCAACAGCCGCCAGAGCCGCCCGCCAGTCAACAGCCGCCAGAGCCGCCCGCCAGTCAACAGCCGCCAGAGCCGCCCGCCAGTCAGAAGCCGCCAGAGCGAGGGGCCCTCCTGCCCCCCGGCCCAGCCCGAGGGGCCCGTCTGCCTGGAACAGGTATCGGCGCCACTGAAGTGGGCGACGCCGAGGGTGGAGCAAGGTCCACGTCCTGCACCTGAGCCACCTCCAGGATAGGTGGGTTGGGGAGGGAGGGTGTAGCACAGTGCCGTCGTTGACGGCAGCCACCCTCCCTTCCCTCCCTTATTGTTTAGGGGTTATTGTTTATGGGTTTTGTTGGGGATTTTGTTTGTTGGTGGTTTTTGTTAGGTGCATTCTGGGGTCTGCACCTTGGGGGGGGGGGTACTGTCACGTCCTGACCAGCAGATGGAGCTGTTGTAGTAGTTTTGGGGTCAGGACGTGGCAGTCTTGTGTGTGTGTGTGAATGTTCTGTGTTGGTCTTGTGACTCCTGATCAGGAACAGCTGGGGATTGTTGTTCCTGATTGGGAGTCATGTATGTAGGAGTATGTTTGTCACTTGGTTTTGTGGGTAGTTGTTCTTGCACTGCGTTTTTTGTATGCCTGTAAGACTGTCCCTGTTGTGTTTATTGTTTTTTCAGTGGATGCTTTACTCTTTTTTTTGTTAATTAAAAATATGAGTATCCACAACTCCGCTGCATTTTGGTCTTCCCTGCAACACAACGAAGGATTTTGTGACAATACCCACTGTATACATTGACAGCCCGATTTTTGCCTGAATCATGCTTTCCACCCTGCATTGGATGATATGGTGTTTTCACAGTGGAGGTAGAAGGGGCACACAACAATTGGTCATGTATACATGGATGGTCAGTTAGCTTCATTTCAACAATTACAGGGAAAGGTCAACATGCCAACAACACATTTTTTTCAGATACCTCCAAATCAGGAATTTCTTAAGGAAAACATATCCCACAGTATGACATTAAACCAAATAATCCTACATTACCTGATCCTTGTCAAACCTCATTCAAAAGGGTCGGTCTCTAGACTGTATGATGTCCTACAGGCCCACATAGAGGTATCCACAGACACTAAAAGGGCTTGGGAACAAAAACTTGGTTCAGAAATCTCAGATGAGGACTGGGTAGAAGTTCTCAGGAATATAAACTACAGTTCAGTGAATTGCCAGACACAACCTTGTTCAGTTTAAGGTGATAAACAGGTTACATTAATCAAAGGTGAAACTGTATAAAATATTCCCCGGACACCTCACCACTGTGTGAGAGGTACAAGCAGGATGAGGGGATGTTGACTCACTTATTCTGGACATGTCCTAAGTTACATGCTTACTGGGCTCTCATTTTTGAGTACTTACCTAAAGCCTTCGATAGAGTTATAGCCCCAGATCCATTGATCTCTCTGTTTGGTTACAGTTGATGGGAATAACCAGGAAGGGAAGGCTGTCTCTCTTTGTATTCAATTAGCTAAAAGGCTCATATTGCAATTTTGGAAATTGGAGACTGTACCTACCTTTTGAAATGTGGTTACGGGATTTAGGGATTGTAATGCATATGGAAAAGATACGATACAATACTTCCAATAGAAGTCCATTGTTTTACAAAATATGGCAGCCGATACTGGATAAATGGATAAAGTCCTGCTTCGTAACTAGGTTGACGATCTGCTGCTACTCTATGCTGTACTCCACTTAATATTTATTTTGGGCTTAACTACACTGCTTGTAATGACTATATGCTGTCTTCATATACCGTAAATTCCGGAATATAAGCCGCAACTGTTTTCCCAGGCTTTGAACCTTGCGGCTTAAACAATGACATGGCTAATATATGGATTTTTCCCGCTTTCAATTTTTTTTTCTCCAAAAAAACACATTCTGTGACGTGCTCAGTTTTTTGGCGGCATGAAGCTTTCATTAGACCAATGAAATTGCCGAACGGGTAAGGTCAAACAACTTTTTTGTTTACTGTTTAGATTAAATCGTGCACTCTCAAACTTCCCATCATTCTGATTACGGTAGTCATTTTGTCACCCTCATCATTGCAAAGACACGGAGAAATGCATATGATGCAGCTTTCAAGTTGAAGGCGATTGACCTGGCTGTTGGAAAAGGAAATAGAGCTGCTGCACGGGAGCTTGGTCTTAATGAATCGATAAGACGTTGGAAACAGCAGCGTGAGGAATTGACTCAGTGCAAAAAGACAACTAAAGCTTACTGCTAATTTTTTATTTTTTGTTACAAGCCGTTTTTCGTTAAAGCCTATTTATTTTTGTTACAATCCGTGTTTCGTTAAAGCCTATTTATTTTTGTTACAAGCCGTGTTTCGTTAAAGCCTGTGTAAAGTTAATTTGTTTCAATGTACCGGTAGACACCTGCGGCTTATAGACATGTGCGGCTTATTTATGTTCAAAATAATAAAAAAAATTAAATTCAGTGGGTGCGGCTTATATTCAGGTGCGCTTAATAGTCCGGAAATTACGGTACATGTACCACCTAGTAGGATGTTGTTTTATTTTGTGTATGTGTGAGTTTTGTTTGTTTTGTTTTGTCCTCTAAATTGGCTATCCCATTCAACTGTACAATGAATGTCAATGTTTTGTATTGCTGTCTTTTTTCATTTATTTTTTTATTGGAAAATAATAAACATATTATAAAAAAGAAATATGACAGTTCAATGACATTCATATCCTAAAAATCAACAGAAATTTGGCATATTTCACATTCATGGTAAAACAACAAAAAATACATGAAAATGACCACTAATGTTAGCAGTAGCACTTACCCTAGACTTGTACAAAACGTCAACAAAGTCATTCATTATCCGAATGTCTCTGACCTGAGTATTTATATTCAGATGATGGTACATCACATGGAAGGTCGGTCAGATGGGTTGAATCACAGTACAGTTGAGTTAGATGATATGATTGACAGTTCAGGTGGTATTATTCTAACGCTGGTCTTGATTGGCTGTGGTTAGGATTGGTTAGTCTTGATTGGCTGTGGTTAGGATTGGTTAGTCTTGATTGGCTGTGGTTAGGATTGCTTAGTCTTGATTGGCTGTGGTTAGGATTGGTTAGTCTTGATTGGCTGTGGTTAGGATTGGTTAGTCTTGATTGGCTGTGGATAGGATTGGTTAGTCTTGATTGGCTGTGGTTAGGATTGGTTAGTCTTGATTGGCTGTGGTTAGGATTGGTTAGTCTTGATTGGCTGTGGATAGGATTGGTTAGTCTTGATTGGCTGTGGTTAGGATTGGTTAGTCTTGATTGGCTGTGGTTAGGATTGGTTAGTCTTGATTGGCTGTGGTTAGGATTGGTTAGCCGCTGGGTAAAATAGTATGGATGTTTTTCTCTAGCAAATAATAACAAGCAATAATGAGAGTAAACGAGTGAATAATTAGGTTATCAAATGCTAAAATATTAAGGAATGGTAACATTATTTTGGATAGGCCATCTGTAGCGAGATGTTGGAAGCTCCATCAGCCTGACAGTAGGTCTATTTAGTACAGGAGCAGCCATGGAAGCTCCATCAGCCTGACAGTAGGTCTATTTAATACAGGAGCAGCCATGGAAGCTTCATCAGCCTGACAGTAGGTCTATTTAGTACAGGAGCAGCCATGGAAGCTCCATCAGCCTGACAGTAGGTCTATTTAATACAGGAGCAGCCATGGAAGCTCCATCAGCCTGACAGTAGGTCTATTTAGTACAGGAGCAGCCATGGAAGCTCCATCAGCCTGACAGTAGGTCTATTTAGTACAGGAGCAGCCATGGAAGTTCCATCAGCCTGACAGTAGGTCTATTTAGTACAAGAGCAGCCATGGAAGCTCCATCAGCCTGACAGTAGGTCTATTTAGTACAGGAGCAGCCATAGAATCTCCATCAGCCTGACAGTAGGTCTATTTAGTACAAGAGCAGCCATGGAAGCTCCATCAGCCTGACAGTAGGTATATTTAGTACAGGAGCAGCCATGGAAGCTCCATCAGCCTGACAGTAGGTCTATTAGTATAGGACCAGCCATGGAAGCTCCATCAGCCTGACAGTAGGTCTATTTAGTACAGGAGCAGCCATGGAAGCTCCATCAGCCTGAAAGTAGGTCTATTTAGTACAGGAGCAGCCATGGAAGCTCCATCAGCCTGACAGTAGGTCTATTTAGTACAGGAGCAGCCATGGAAGCTCCATCAGCCTTACAGTAGGTCTATTTAGTACAGGAGCAGCCATGGAAGCTCCATCAGCCTGAAAGTAGGTCTATTTAGTACAGGAGCAGCCATAGAATCTCCATCAGCCTGACAGTAGGTCTATTTAGTACAGGAGCAGCCATGGAATCTCCATCAGCCTGACAGTAGGTCTATTTAGTACAGGAGCAGCCATGGAAGCTCCATCAGCCTGACAGTAGGTCTATTTAGTACAGGAGCAGCCATAGAATCTCCATCAGCCTGACAGTAGGTCTATTTAGTACAGGAGCAGCCATAGAATCTCCATCAGCCTGACAGTAGGTCTATTTAGTACAGGAGCAGCCATGGAAGCTCCATCAGCCTGACAGTAGGTCTATTTAGTACAGGAGCAGCCATGGAAGCTCCATCAGCCTGACAGTAGGTCTATTAGTACAGGAGCAGCCATGGAAGCTCCATCAGCCTGACAGTAGGTATATTTAGTACAGGAGCAGCCATGGAAGCTCCATCAGCCTGACAGTAGGTCTATTAGTACAGGAGCAGCCATGGAAGCTCCATCAGCCTGACAGTAGGTCTATTTAGTACAGGAGCAGCCATGGAAACTCCATCAGCCTGACAGTAGGTCTATTTAGTACAGGAGCAGCCATAGAATCTCCATCAGCCTGGCAGTAGGTCTATTTAGTACAGGAGCAGCCATGGAAGCTCCATCAGCCTGACAGTAGGTCTATTTAGTACAGGAGCAGCCATGGAATTTCCATCAGCCTGACAGTAGGTCTATTTAGTACAGGAGCAGCCATAGAATCTCCATCAGCCTGACAGTAGGTCTATTTAGTACAGGAGCAGCCATGGAATTTCCATCAGCCTGAAAGTAGGTCTATTTAGTACAGGAGCAGCCATGGAATCTCCATCAGCCTGACAGTAGGTCTATTTAGTACAGGAGCAGCCATGGAAATTCCATCAGCCTGGCAGTAGGTCTATTTAGTACAGGAGCAGCCATGGAAGCTCCATCAGCCTGACAGTAGGTCTATTTAGTACAGGAGCAGCCATGGAAGCTCCATCAGCCTGACAGTAGGTCTATTTAGTACAGGAGCAGCCATAGAATCTCCATCAGCCTGACAGTAGGTCTATTTAGTACAGGAGCAGCCATGGAAGCTCCATCAGCCTGACAGTAGGTCTATTTAGTACAGGAGCAGCCATGGAATCTCCATCAGCCTGACAGTAGGTCTATTTAGTACAGGAGCAGCCATGGAATCTCCATCAGCCTGACAGTAGGTCTATTTAGTACAGGAGCAGCCATGGAATCTCCATCAGCCTGGCAGTAGGTCTATTTAGTACAGGAGCAGCCATGGAAGCTCCATCAGCTTGACAGTTGGTCTATTTAGTACAGGAGCAGCCATGGAAGCTCCATCAGCCTGACAGTAGGTCTATTTAGTACAGGAGCAGCCATGGAAGCTCCATCAGCCTGACAGTAGGTCTATTTAGTACAGGAGCAGCCATGGAAGCTCCATCAGCCTGACAGTTGGTCTATTTAGTACAGCCCCCCACACACAATTACAGCACTTAACCTTCACATTACTCCCTCATTCACCGTAATCATGTACCCCTCCACACTTTGCTCATATTGTATTTCCTTTACCGTGAACAGCTACATGTCCCATTCTTTAGCATTTAGAACAATGGGGATGGGACAAATTCTCTAACATTGAAACTAAGGAATCCTCTCTGTGCTTTTCCAGGTAAAACCTTCTCAAACCTCAGCATCACTGATAGGCTTTCAGTTCTTTGACCCTTCTTTGCTACTGATCAACCTTTTGGCCTCAATCACACTGCCTTCCCTTCACATTTTATTTAATATCATCTGTGGATAATGGGACACCGGTGATGGCTCCCCTCCACCTAGGATAAGCACAAGGGACATGGCTTTTAATCTTCTTCCCATTAAGCTTTTCCATTTGCAGAAACTTCCCTTGCTGAGCCTGACCACCACAGAATATTAGCAATCTACCTTTTCCAATGAACCGAGCTAGTTAGACTTCCCCTACCTGTTTCTCTATGGCAGTGGTTAGTCAGATAGGGTGTAAATGAGGCCCTGTGGTCTCATCAAACTACCATCACCACTTTCCACCAACACATCACTACTCTTGCTTCCTACCTCTTGCTTCCTACCTCTTTATGTTTTCTTTACTAGACGCTCCACTGCTTTCAGTATCATGATCTCTCTTCTTCCTGTGTCTTTCTGTATCATGATCTCTCTTCTTCCTGTGTCTTTCAGTATCACGATCTCTCTTCTTCCTGTGTCTTTCAGTATCATGATCTCTCTTCTTCCTGTGTCTTTCAGTATCATGATCTCTCTTCTTCCTGTGTCTTTCAGTATCACGATCTCTCTTCTTCCTGTGTCTTTCAGTATCATGATCTCTCTTCTTCCTGTGTCTTTCTGTATCATGATCTCTCTTCTTCCTGTGTCTTTCTGTATCATGATCTCTCTTCTTCCTGTGTCTTTCAGTATCATGATCTCTCTTCTTCCTGTGTATTTCAGTATCATGATCTCTCTTCTTCCTGTGTCTTTCTGTATCATGATCTCTCTTCTTCCTGTGTCTTTCTGTATCATGATCTCTCTTCTTCCTGTGTCTTTCCACTACCGACCATTCAGGTCATTGATTCAGGACACTGATCAGTCCAGCAGCACAATGAGGAAAGTTCACATTTTTATCTTTTAATTTAAACATTTGTCTTCTGATCTGGGTGACCAAGTTCCTCACACAGTACGTGGCTGTGTGATTGAGTGGGTAACATTTCCAAAACATTTACCATTGAATGAAAATCATCATCAATCAATCAATCATTTGATGGTACTGTATGAGAGTGTCACGTTCGTGTGTATAGACGGACCAAGGCGCAGCGTGAGTAGCGTTCCTCATCTTTAACATAAAGTGAAACTTAACAAAATACAAAACAAACAATAAATGAATAAACGAACCGTGACTACAGAGATGGTACGTGCACTAACTCAAAACAATATCCCATAACACACAGGTGGAAAAAATGCTACTTAAGTACGATCCCCAATTAGAGACAACGATAGCCAGCTGCCTCCAATTGGGAATCATACTAAAACACCAATATAGAAAAAACTAAGTAGAACCCCACATAGAAATTATAAACTAGACTAAACCCACTAGTCACACCCTGACCTACTATACCATAGAAAATAAAGGCTTTCTATGGTCAGGATATGACAGAGAGACAGTCTGATAAAACATGATTTTTTTTTGTGTGTTTTGATGCTGCCTCGTACTGAAACAACAACAAGTGTTTTCACAACAGTCTCCTTGAAAACACAATGATTCATATTGAAGAACCACTTTGGGTGTTTCACATTACTTCCCTTCTGTTTAGAAATCAGAACACTTACATTGTGTTTATGTAACCGATGTGAAATGGCTAGCTAGTTAGCGGTGGTGCGCGCTAATAGCGTTTCAATCGGGTGACGTCACTCGCTCTGCGACCTTAAGTAGTTGTTCCCCTTGCGCTGCAAAGGCCGCGGCTTTTGTGGCGCGATGGGTAACGATGCTTCGTGGGTGTCAGTTGTTGATGTGTGCAGAGGGTCCCAGGTTGGAGCGAGGAGAGGGATGGAAGCTGTACTGTTACATTTACATTGTGTTTATGTTGAAACTCGCTCCCAACACCAGATCTCAGGTGAACCACTTTATATTGTGTTTGGACTGTTTTCTATTGTAACGTTGTTTCAGACTCTTTGTATTTCAACCCAGATGAGGCCTAAAGTCAGTCAGTCTTACTCACGGACACTTGGTAGGGAAGTGGACACCCTCTGTTTTTACATGCAGAGGAACACACAGGACCAATCTAGTCTGTGTTCCTCCATCAAAAAAAAACATTCTTACGGACAGACAGAGCATCATGCAGAGGAACACACAGGACCAAATCCAATCTGCATCCCAAATGGCAAACTCTTCCCTATGTAGTGCACTACTTCTATGGGCTCTGGTCAAAAGTAGTGCACTAAATAGGAAATAGGGTGCCTTTTGGAACACCACCCTAGTTTCTACCTCCGCAGCCGGAGTATCTATGGTAACAACACTCCCCTCCGGGCTTTCCCAAATTGGGGCAGAGTTTCCCGTGAAGACACCCTGCTCACTCGGGTCCTGCACTTGCTTTTTTCAGAAAAAATATTGAGGTGGCGTTTCACTGAGGACGACTCAACATGAGCCCACAAAGCAGCAGCTTCTTTTTCTATTAAAAATATCTCTCTCTCCTTCTCTCTCTCTCTCTCTTTCTCTCCTCTCTCTCATTCTCTTCTTGTCACGTCCTGACCACAGAGAGCCTTTTATTCTCTATGTTGGTTAGGTCAGGGTGTGACTAGGGTGGGTTATCTAGGTTGTTTTATGTCTATGTTGGCCTGGTATGGTTCCCAAACAGAGGCAGCCGTTTATTGTTGTCTCTGATTGGGGATCATATTTAGGCTGCCATTTCCCAACTGTGTTTTGTGGGATCTTGTTTTGTTTTTGTGTAGTTGCCTGTGAGCACTCCAGAATGTTTTGTTTGTTCTTTATTGTTTTTTTTGTGCGGTTCACTTCAAATAAAATGTTGAATCGATTTCATGCTGCGCTTTGGTCTGAATGTTCTTACTCTTTATCTCTCTTTCTCTCCTTCTCTCTCTCTCAATTCAATTTAAGGGGCTTTATTGACATGGGGAACATATGTTGACATTGCCAAAGCAACTGAAGTAGATAATATACAAAAGTAAAATAAACAATGAAAATTAACAGTAAATACTACTCTCACAGAAGTTCCAAAAGAATAAAGACATTTCAAATGTCATATTATGTCTATATATGGTGTTGTAACGATGTGCAAATAGTTAAAGTACAAAATGGAAAATAAATAAACATAAATAAGGGTTGTATTTACAATGGTGTTTGTTCTTCACTGGTTGACCTTTTCTTGTGGCAACAGGTCACACATCTTGCTGCTGTAATGGAACACTGTGGTATTTCACCCAGTAGATGTGGGAGTTTATCAGAATCGGGTTTGTTTTCTAATTCTTTGTGTATCTGTGTAATCTGAGGGAAATATGTGTCTCTAATATGGTCATACATTTGGCAGGAGGTTAAGAAGTGCAGCTCAGTTTCCACCTCAGTGTGCACATAGCCTGTCTTCTCTTGAGAGCCAGGTCTGCCTACGGCAGCCTTTCTCAATAGCAAGGCTCTGCTCACTGAGTCTATACATAGTCAAAGCTTTCCTTAAGTTTGGGTCAGTCACAGTGGTCAGGTATTCTGCCACTGTATACTCTCTGTTAAGGGCCAAATAGCATTCTAGTTTGTTTTTTATTTTTTATTTCTCTCTCTGTCTCTCTCTCTATCTCTCTGTGTCTCTGTCTGTCTGTCTCTCTCTCTCTCTCTCTCTGTCTCTCTCTCTCTGTGTCTCTCTCTCTGTCTCTCTCTCTCTCTCTGTGTGTCTCTGTGTCTCTCTCTCTCTTTCTATTTCTCTGTGTCTCTCTATCTCTCTGTGTGTCTCTCTCTGTCTCTGTCTCTGTGTCTCTGTCTGTCTCTCCTCTGTCTCTCCATTCAATTCCATTCAATTCAATTTGCTTTACTTACTTTGGATATTTACAATATGAAAATAATAAGAATCAAAATTGTCAATGGGACAACAATAACAACAATAACCAAGGGTCAAAATAACCATACATTGAACAATAACAATAAGCATACAGTAGAGGACATGTGCAGGTTGGTTGGTCTGTCAGACACTGTCCCTCATCTTATAGCAGGCAGCAATGTAGTGTGCTGCCAACCCACAGCTCTCTGCATCCTCCCCCAACAGGACGGGGAGCCTATCCTCATCAGAGAGGTCTTTGAAACCTTGAATAAGGGTTTCAAATTTGGGGAAATGACACTCTCTACTTGTTTTATATGTTTTACATTTTGTCAGGAAATGCAGCTCTGTCTCAGGTTCTGCTGTTGTGCAGTGGTTGCACAGCCTTTCCTCTACAGGGAGCCAGGTTTTCCTGTGTCTACCCTTCTCAATGGCAAGGCTGTGCTCACTGAGCCTGTACTTTGTCAAGGTTTTTCTAAGGTTTTGATCAGTAACCGTGGTCAAATATTTAGCCATGGTGTATTGTCGACTTAGGGCCAGATAGCACTGCATTTTGATTTGTGCTTGTGCTTGTGTTTCCCAATAAGCAATGTAGTTTTGTTTTGATTGTGTTGTAATTTGTTTTATTCTGATTGATTGGATGTTCTGGTCCTGAGGCTTCAGTGTGTTAGTAGAACAAGTTTGTGAACTCAGCCCCAGGACCAGCTGGATGAGGGGACTCTTTTCTTTGCTCAGCTCTTGGCATTGCAGGGCTTGGTAATGATATGAGAGGGGGTCACTGTATTTTAGATGTTTCCAAAACTTTTGAGTTTTTATTATTAGTGGATATTGGCCTAATTCTGCCCTGCATGCATTGTTTGTAGTTTTCCTCTGGACACGTAGGAGAATCTTACAGAACTCTGCATGTAGGGTTTCAATGGGGTGTTTGTCCCATTTAGTGAAATCTTGTTTTGCAAGTGGACCCCACACCTCACTGCAATAAAGTGCAATTGGTTCAATGACACATTCAATTAGTTTTAGCCAAATTTGAATAGGTATTTCATAGGTATTATTTGAATGTGTTTTTTAATGGCGTAGAATGCCCTGCGTGCTTTCTCTCTCAGTTCATTCACTGCCTCATTAAGGTGTCCAGTTGAGCTTATATTTAAACCTCAGTAATTGTAGTGTGTACAGTACTCTATATATTTAAACCTCAGTAATTGTAATGTATACAGTACTATATATATTTAAACCTCAGTAATTGTAGTGTGTACAGTACTATATACTGTATATTTTGTACTAATTGAGAACTTTGGTCTAATTCCCTGAGACCTGGATCTTCTCTGGAAAATCATTATTTTAGTATTTTTGGGGTTTACTGCCAGGGCCCAGGTCTGGCAGTACTGCTCTAGCAGGTCCAGGCAGTAGGCCATGTGCTGTGGGGGTTTACTGCCAGGGCCCAGGTCTGGCAGTACTGCTCTAGCAGGTCCAGGCTCTGCTGTAGGCCAGGTGCTGTCACCCGACAGTAGGCATAGGTCATCTGCGAAGAGTAGGCATTTAACCTCTGAATTGTGAAGACTAACACCAGGGGCTGAGGATTTTTCCAGCATAGTGGCCAATTTGTTAATGTAAATATTGAAGAGTGCAGGGCTGAGATTGCAACCCTGGCGAAGGCCACACCTCTGGTTAAAGAATTCTGTTATTTTCTTGACCATTTTAATGCTGCACGTATTGCCAGTATACATTGATTTAATTATGTCCTATGTTTTACCCCCTACACCACTTTCAATAACTTTGTATATATATATTCCTATTCATTGAATGAGTAAACTGTTAGTACAATAGGTCTCTCTCTCTCTCTCTCTCTCTCTCTCTCTCTCTCTCTCTGTGTCTCTCTCTGTGTGTCTCTCTCCTTCTCTCTCTCTCTGTGTGTCTCTCTCTCTGTGTGTCTCTCTCCATCTTTCTCTCTGTGTGTCTCTCTCCTTCTCTCTCTCTCTCTGTGTCTCTCTCCTCTCTCTCTCTGTGTGTCTCTCTCCTTCTCTCTCTCTCTGTGTCTCTCTCCTTCTCTATCTCTCTGTGTGTGTCTCTCTCCTCTCTCTCTCTGTGTGTGTCTCTCTCCTTCTCTCTCTCTCTGTGTGTGTCTCTCTCCGTCTCTCTCTCTGTGTGTGTCTCTGTCCGTCTGTCTGTGTGTGTGTGTGTGTGTCTCTGTCTCTCTCTCTCTGTGTGTGTGTCTCTGTCTCTCTCTGTGTGTGTGTGTCTCTGTCTCTGTCTCTCTCTGTGTGTGTGTGTGTGTCTCTGTCTCTCTCTCTGTGTGTGTGTGTGTGTCTCTGTCTCTCTCTCTGTGTGTGTCTGTGTGTGGGACTGGTCTAAATCAGTGAACGCTGCAGACGGTACCAAGGTTACAGGACGAGGGACAGGTCTGAATCAGAGACCGCTGCAGCCGGTACATAGGTTACAGGACGAGGAACTTGTCTGAATCAGAGACCGTTGCAGCCGGTACCAAGGTTACAGGACGAGGGACTGGTCTGAATCGGAGACCGCTGCAGTCGGTACCAAGGTTACAGGACGAGGGACTGAATCAGAGACCGCTGCAGCAGGTACCAAGGTTACAGGACGAGGGACTGGTCTGAATCAGAGACCGCTGCAGCCGGTACCAAGGTTACAGGACGAGGGTCTGGTCTGAATCAGAGACCGCTGCAGCCGGTACCAAGGTTACAGGACGAGGGTCTGGTCTGAATCAGAGACCGCTGCAGTCGGTACCAAGGTTACAGGATGAGGGACTGGTCTGAATCAGAGACCGCTGCAGCCGGTACCAAGGTTACAGGACAAGGGACTGAATCAGAGACCGCTGCAGCCGGTACCAAGGTTACAGGACGAGGGACTGGTCTGAATCAGAGACCGCTGCAGCCGGTACCAAGGTTACAGGACGAGGGACTGGTCTCAATCAGAGACCGCTGCAGCCGGTACCAAGGTTACAGGACGAGGGACTGGTCTGAATCAGAGACCGCTGCAGCCGGTACCAAGGTTACAGGACAAGGCACTGGTCTGAATCAGAGACCGCTGCAGCCGGTACCAAGGTTACAGGATGAGGGACTGGTCTGAATCGGAGACCGCTGCAGTCGGTACCAAGGTTACAGGACGAGGGACTGGTCTGAATCGGAGACCGCTGCAGCCGGTGCCAAGGTTACAGGACGAGGCTGCAGCCGGTACCAAGGTTACAGGACGAGGGACTGAATCAGAGACCGCTGCAGCCGGTACCAAGGTTACAGGACGAGGGACTGGTCTGAATCAGAGACCGCTGCAGTCGGTACCAAGGTTACAGGACGAGGGACTGGTCTGAATCAGAGACCGCTGCAGCCGGTACCAAGGTCACAGGACGAGGGACTGGTCTGAATCAGAGACCGCTGCAACCGGTACCAAGGTTACAGGACGAGGGTCTGGTCTGAATCAGAGACCGCTGCAGTCGGTACCAAGTTTACAGGACGAGGGACTGGTCTGAATCGGAGACCGCTGCATCTGGTACCAAGGTTACAGGACGAGGGACTGGTCTGAATCAGAGACCGCTACAGCCGGTACCACGGTTACAGGACGAGGGTCTGGTCTGAATCAGAGACCGCTGCAGTCGGTACCAAGGTTACAGGATGAGGGACTGAATCAGAGACCGCTGCAGCCGGTACCAAGGTTACAGGACGAGGGAGTGGTCTGAATCGGAGACCGCTGCAGCCGGTACCAAGGTTACAGGATGAGGGACTGGTCTGAATCAGAGACCGCTGCAGCCGGTACCAAGGTTACAGGACGAGGGACTGGTCTGAATCAGAGACCGCTGCAGCCGGTACCAAGGTTACAGGACGAGGGACTGGTCTGAATCAGATACCGCTGCAGTCGGTACCAAGGTTACAGGACGAGGGACTGGTCTGAATCAGAGACCACTGCAGCCGGTACCAAGGTTACAGGACGAGGGTCTGGTCTGAATCAGAGTCCGCTGCAGTCGGTACCAAGGTTACAGGATGAGGGACTGAATCTGAGACCGCTGTAGCCGGTACCAAGGTTACAGGACGAGGGACTGGTCTGAATCGGAGACCGCTGCAGCCGGTACCAAGGTTACAGGATGAGGGACTGGTCTGAATCAGAGACCGCTGCAGCCGGTACCAAGGTTACAGGACGAGGGTCTGGTCTGAATCAGAGACCGCTGCAGCCGGTACCAAGGTTACAGGACGAGGGACTGGTCTGAATCAGAGACCACTGCAGCCGGTACCAAGGTTACAGGACGAGGGACTGGTCTGAATCAGAGACCGCTGCAGCCGGTACCAAGGTTACAGGATGAGGGACTGGTCTGAATCAGAGACCGCTGCAGCCGGTACCAAGGTTACAGGACAAGAGACGGGTCTGAATCAGAGACCGCTGCAGCCGGTACCAAGGTTACAGGACGAGGGACTGGTCTGAATCAGAGACCACTGCAGCTGGTACCAAGGTTACAGGACGAGGGACTGAATCAGAGACCGCTGCAGCCGGTACCAAGGTTACAGGATGAGGGACTGGTCTGAATCAGAGACCGCTGCAGTCGGTACCAAGGTTACAGGACGAGGGACTGGTATTTATAGGTTGTTATTTTCTTTCCAATCTTCACACCTCACAGTGTTTCACTAAAACCCTTTCAGCTCCATGGTATAATGATCTCCAGATATACTCCACAGTAGTTTATCAACCTGTCGGTAACCAGTTTATAATAGCAATAAGGCACCTCATGGGTTTGTGGTATATTGGTCAATATACTACGGCTAAGGGCTGTATCCAGGCACTCCGCGTTGCGTAGTGCATATGAACAGTCCTTAGCCGTGGTATATTGGCCATATACCACACCCACTCGTTTCTTATTGCTTAATTATGCCATTACGGTTTTAGTACGGTTGTTTTTTTTTACAGCAGAAGGAACCAGCGCTGAAAGGTCTCCATGTTCCTGTTACTATAAGGAGCTCCGCGAGGTTTTGGACAGCACATGGTTTCATTTTATGGCTTCATGACTGCCTGGGTTAGCCTATACTGTATCTGTCATAGCCAGGCTATCGTTAGTGTGTTCCGTCGAAGACGCGCATCGGGAGACCAAGCCTTCACTTGTTGTTGGCGGCTTTCTCACAAGTGATAAACGCATAACCATTTCCTCTAAACGATGCGTAAAAGTAGCCTAAATTCAACATCTGGAACTTGACACAGCAGTGTTACTGGACTGAGTGTGATACATAGACCAGATTGTCTACCATGCGAGGCTCTGGACAAAAATCACCACTTTCTCCGGAGATAGCAGCCCTGTCATTTCTTAACTCCTGGAACGTCTGGACGAGGACGCCGTGGCTGTGTGAGAGAAAACCATGCTGCTACCGGGTAACGAAACGGGCTACGTCTGGACCGAGTTATTAAACACCGGCAACCTGACGGTGGGGGCCGGTGAAGAAGACAACGGTGGTGCGGAGGCGGTGATTGTTCCCGTTATTTTTGGATGTATATTTTTCCTGGGTGTCGTCGGGAACTCTCTAGTGATTATAGTAATAGGGAAAATCAAGGCCCGGCGTAACAGAAGTACGACAAACATTTTTATCCTCAATTTAAGTATAGCGGACATATTGTTTCTGCTATTTTGTGTCCCGTTCCAGGCTACTATATACTCCCTACCCGAGTGGATATTTGGAGCCTTTTTATGTAAATGTGTTCACTATTTGGTGATGGTGTGTATGCTGGTGAGCATCTTCACTCTTGTTGCCATGTCAGTGGACAGGTACATAGCTGTTGTACACTCCAAAAAGTCCCCCTGCATTCGCAACAGGAGGAATGCCCTCATTGGGGTCTGTGTTATTTGGGCGCTATCGTTCATATTCTCTATACCAGTGGCTCAACACCAGATACTTACTGACCATCCGGAAGCGCCAAACAGTTCGTTCTGCTGGGAAGCGTGGTACGCAAGCGCTTCCAAACACACCTACAAAGTCACTATTTTAGTCATTGGATATCTGTTGCCGTTGGGGTTGATCATATGCTGCTATGCGAAGGTAAGACAACTTATCTTCTGTAGTAGAGAAACTGTCAAACGCTTATCTTTTACGCACAGGTTAAGGTGTACATTAGTGAGGTTGGAACACTCTCCTGTATAATGGAAAATGACACATTGACACATGATGACATTTATTGGGCTTTAATGGTAATGTTTTTCATTCAAGAGCGGCAATAAATGCTGTGAGCGAGAACAAAGTGCGAAAGTGCGGCACCACTGCGCTCCGGAAAACCTGCGCGTGTGTCAGTGCTCTTTGTACCCGGCTGCGTGACAGTTTTTTACCCCGTGCGGTGTTGGGTTAAGAGGGCTAGAATTTCTGACAGCCCTATATAGTCCTTCATATGGTTTACTACAGACTGGACTACTTCGACAAACTGCTTTGGTTGTTATTTGTTACAAATCACATATTGTCGCTTAACCCATAACTAAAATACTGTCACTTAACCCAGAACTAAAATACTGTCACTAACCCATAACTAAAATATTGTTGTTTTTAACCCATAACTAAAATACTGTCACTTAAACCATAACTAGAATACTGTCACTAATACATAACTGAAATACTGTTGTTTTTAACCCAGAACTAAAATACTGTCACTAACCAAGAACTAAAATACTGTTGTTTTTAACCCATAACTGAAATACTGTTGTTTTTAACCCAGAACTAAAATACTGTTGTTATTAACCCAGAGCTAAAATCCTGTTGTTTAACCCAGAGCTAAAATCCTGTTGTTTTTAACCCATAACTTAAATCCTGTTGTTTAACCCAGAGCTAAAATCCTGTTGTTTTTAACCCATAACTTAAATACTGTTGTTTAACTCAGAGCTAAAATACTGTTGTTTTTAACCCAGAACTAAAATCCTGTTGTTTTTAACCTAGAACTAACATCCTGTTGTTTTTAACCAGGAACTAAAATCCTGTTGTTTTTAACCCAGAACTAAAATCCTGTTGTTTTTAACCTAGAACTAAAATCCTGTTTTTTTACCTAGAACTAAAATCCTATTGTTTTTAACCTAGAACTAAAATCATTTTGTTTTTAACCTAGAACTAAAATCCTGTTGTTTTTAACCTAGAACTAAAATCCTGTTGTTTTTAACCCAGAACTAAAATCCTGTTGTTTTTAACCCAGAACTAAAATCCTGTTTTTTTACCTAGAACTAAAATCCTGTTGTTTTTAACCCAGAACTAAAATCCTTTTGTTTTTAACCTAGAACTAAAATCCTGTTGTTTTTAACCTAGAACTAAAATCCTGTTGTTTTTAACACAGAACTAAAATCCTGTTGTTTTTAACCCAGAACTAAAATCCTGTTGTTTTTAACCCAGAACTAAAATCCTGTTGTTTTTAACCCAGAACTAAAATCCTGTTGTTTTTAACCCAGAGCTAAAATCCTGTTGTTTTTAACCCAGAACTAAAATCCTGTTTTAACCTAGAACTAAAATTCTGTTTTTAACCCAGAGCTAAAATCCTGTTGTTTTTAACCCAGAACTAAAATCCTATTGTTTTTAACCCAGAACTAAAATCCTGTTGTTTTTTACCCAGAACTAAAATCCTGATGTTTTTAACCCAGAACTAAAATCCTGTTGTTTTTAACCCAGAACTAAAATCCTGTTGTTTTAACCCAGAACTAAAATCCTGTTGTTTTTAACCTAGAACTAAAATCCTGTTGTTTTTAACCTAGAACTAAAATCCTGTTTTTAACCCAGAGCTAAAATCCTGTTGTTTTTAACCCAGAACTAAAATCATATTGTTTTTAACCCAGAACTAAAATCCTATTGGTTTTAACCCAGACCTAAAATCCTGTTGTTTTTAACCCAGAACTAAAATCCTGTTGTTTTTAACCCAGAACTAAAATCCTATTGTTTTTAACCTAGAACTAAAATCTTGCATAATTTGGTCAGATGCTATGTTTACATTGTCTGTCCAAGATAGATGACCATTGAAATGACATCCACAGATCCTTTAATAATAATAGGCATAAATATACTAGTAGACAGAATGGCAGCAGCATACAGTACGTGGTGAGTGAGTGTGTGTGGGTGTTATTGTGTGTATGTGTGTTAGTGTGTGTGACTGTTATTGTGTGTATGTGTATTAGTGTGTATGTGTGTGTGGAGGGGGATTTAGTTTGAGTGGGTGTGGTGGTGAGTGAGTGAGTGAGTATGTGTCTGTGTGTGTGTGTGTGTGTGTGTGTGTGTGTGTGTGTGTGCGCGCGTGTGTGTGTGTGTAAGAGTGTCAGTGTAGGCGTGATAGGAAGGTACACACAGCCATAAAACACACGTTTTTCCAGCAGCAGACTATGATCGATAATGTCAAAAGCCGCACTGAAGTCCAACAAAACAGCCCCCTTTGTCACGGTTGTCGTAAGGAGAAGCGGACCAAAGTTCAGAGTGTGTGTCGTTCCACATTTTATTTACACTGTGAAACTATGCAATACATATAAATAAACTGAATAACAAAAACAACAAACCGTGACGCAGAGTTAACATACACTACTCAAAAACAATCTCCCACAAACCCAGGTGGGAAAAAACCCTACTTAAGTATGATCTCCAATTAGAGACACACGAGGACCAGCTGCCTCTAATTGGAGATCATCCCAAACAAAACCCCAACATAGAAATACAAAACTAGACCCTGACAACATAGAAATAGAAAACATAGAACAAAAAAAACTGTTACGCCCTGACCTACTCTACCATAGAAAATAACATCTTTCTATGGTCAGGACGTGACACCCTTTTCATCATCAATTTAACTCAGCCAATCGTCAGTCAAACAGGGCTGAAAAGTGACCGTTAGTACTGTTGTTTTTAACCCAGAACTAAAATCCTGTTGTTTTTAACCTAGAACTAAAATCCTGTTGTTTTTAACCCAGAACTAAAATCCTGTTGTTTTTAACCCAGAACTAAAATCCTGTTGTTTTTACCCAGAACTAAAATCCTGTTGTTTTTACCCAGAACTAAAATCCTGTTGTTTTTAACCCAGAACTACAATCCTGTTGTTTTTAACCCAGAACTAAAATCCTGTTGTTTTTAACCCAGAACTAAAATCCTGTTGTTTTTAACCTAGAACTAAAATCCTGTTGTTTTAACCCAAAACTAAAATCTTGTATAATTTGGTCAGATGCTATGTTGTGTGTGTGTGTGTGTGTGTGTGTGTGTGTGTGTGTGTGTGTGTGTGTGTGTGTGTGTGTGTGTGTGTGTGTGTGTATAAGAGTGTCAGTGTAGGCGTGATAGGAAGGTACAAAGCCATAAAACACACGTTTTTCCAGCAGCAGACTATGATCGATAATGTCAAAAGCCGCACTGAAGTCCAACAAAACAGCCCCCTTTTCATCATCAATTTAACTCAGCCAATCGTCAGTCAAACAGGGCTGAAAAGTGACAGTTAACAGGAATATATAAATACGGATGGTAATATACTAATGGTAATATATACATGTAAACAGGGCTGAAAAGTGACAGTTAACAGGAATATATAAATACGGATGGTAATATACCAATGGTAATATATACATGTAAACAGGGCTGAAAAGTGACAGTTAACAGGAATATATAAATACGGATGGTAATATACTAATGGTAATATATACATGTAAACAGGGCTGAAAAGTGACAGTTAACAGGAATATATAAATACGGATGGTAATATACTAATGGTAATAAACAACATGTAAACAGGGCTGAAAAGTGACAGTTAACAGGAATATATAAATACGGATGGTAATATACCAATGGTAATATATACATGTAAACAGGGCTGAAAAGTGACAGTTAACAGGAATATATAAATACGGATGGTAATATACCAATGGTAATAAACAACATGTAAACAGGGCTGAAAAGTGACAGTTAACAGGAATATATAAATACGGATGGTAATATACTAATGGTAATATATACATGTAAACAGGGCTGAAAAGTGACAGTTAACAGGAATATATAAATACGGATGGTAATATACTAATGGTAATAAACAACATGTAAACAGGGCTGAAAAGTGACAGTTAACAGGAATATATAAATACGGATGGTAATATACTAATGGTAATATATACATGTAAACAGGGCTGAAAAGTGACAGTTCACAGGAATATATAAATACGGATGGTAATATACCAATGGTAATATATACATGTAAACAGGGCTGAAAAGTGACAGTTAACAGGAATATATAAATACGGATGGTAATATACTAATGGTAATATATACATGTAAACAGGGCTGAAAAGTGACAGTTCACAGGAATATATAAATACGGATGGTAATATACCAATGGTAATATATACATGTAAACAGGGCTGAAAAGTGACAGTTAACAGGAATATATAAATACGGATGGTAATATACTAATGGTAATATATACATGTAAACAGGGCTGAAAAGTGACAGTTAACAGGAATATATAAATACGGATGGTAATATACTAATGGTAATATATACATGTAAACAGGGCTGAAAAGTGACAGTTAACAGGAATATATAAATACGGATGGTAATATACTAATGGTAATAAACAACATGTAAACAGGGCTGAAAAGTGACAGTTAACAGGAATATATAAATACGGATGGTAATATACTAATGGTAATATATACATGTAAACAGGGCTGAAAAGTGACAGTTAACAGGAATATATAAATACGGATGGTAATATACTGATGGTAATATATACATGTAAACAGGGCTGAAAAGTGACAGTTCACTGGAATATATAAATACGGATGGTAATATACTAATGGTAATAAACAACATGTAAACAGGGCTGAAAAGTGACAGTTAACAGGAATATATAAATACGGATGGTAATATACCAATGGTAATATATACATGTAAACAGGGCTGAAAAGTGACAGTTCACTGGAATATATAAATATGGATGGTAATATACTTATGGTAATATATACATGTAAACAGGGCTGAAAGGTGACTGGTAGCAGAAATATACACTGAATGCACAAAACATTAGGAACACCTTCCTAATATTGAGTTGCAACCCCATCTCCCTGTGAAAAGCCTCAATTTGTCGGTGCGTGGACTCTACAAGGTGTCGAAAGCGTTCCACAGGGATGCTGCCCCAATGCCCCAATGCTTCCCATGGTTGTGTCAAGTTGGCTGGATGTCCTTTGGGTGGTGGACCATTCTTGATACACACGGGAAACTGTTGAGTGTGAAAAACCCAGCTGTGTTGCCGTTCTTGACACACTCAAACCAGTGCACCTGGCACCTGCTACCATACTTTATTTATTTATTTATTATGGATCCCCATCCTGAGGTCCAGCAAAATGAAGGCAGTTATACAATTGTCAAAATATTACAATACATTCATTACAGAATTCACAATCACAATACACTAAGTGTGCGTCCTCAGGCCCATACTCCACTACCACATATCTACACAACACAAAATGTGTGTGTAGTGCTTATGTTATCACAGGTCTACGTTTTTCATTTTATTTCACCAGGTAGGCCAGTTGAGAACAAGTTCTCATTTACAACTGCGACCTGGCCAAGTTATTTTTTTTTTACCTTTAAGAACAGATTCTTATTTTCAATGACGGCCTACCAGGGAACAGCAGGTTAACTGCCTTGTTCAGGGGTAGAATGACAGATTTTTACCTTGTCTGCTCAGGGGATTCGATCTTGCAACCTTTTGGTTACTAGTCCAACGCCCTAACCACTAGGCTACCCTGCCGCCCCATAAAGCAAAGCAGTGCGACACAAACAACACAGAGTTACATATAGAATAAACAAGCGTACAGTCAATAACACAATAGAAAAATCTATATACAGTGTGTGCAACTGTAGTAAGATTAGGGAGGTAAGGCAATAAATAGGCCATAGTGGTGAAATAATTACAATTTAGCAATTGACACTGGAGTGATAGATGTGCAGAAGATGAATGTGCAAGTAGAGATACTGGGGTGCAAAGGAGCAATAAATAAATAACAATATGGGGATGAGGTAGTTGGGTGGGCTATTATCAGATGGGCTGTGTACAGGTGCAATGATCGGTAAGCTGCTCTGACAGCTGATGCTTAAAGTTAGTGAGGGAGATATAAGACTCCAGCTTCAGTGATTTTTGAAATTCCAGAGAACTGGAAGGAAAGGCGGCCAAATGAGGAGTTGACTTTGGGGATGACCAGTGAAATATACCTGCTGGAGTGCATGCTACGGGTGGGTGCTGCCATGGTGACCAATGAGCTGAGGTAAGGTGGGGCTTTACCTAGCAAAGACTTATAGATGACCTGGAGCCAGTGGGTTTGGCAACGAATATGAAGCGAGGGCCAGCCAACGAGAGCACACAGGTCGCAGTGGTGGGTAGTATATGGGGCTTTGGTGACAAAACGGATGGCACTGTGATAGACTACATCCAATATGCTGAGTAGAGTGTTGGAGGCTATTTTGTAAATGACATCGCCGAAGTCAAAGATCGGTAGGATAGTCAGTTTTACGAGGGTATGTTTGGCAGCATGTAATTTTGGATGTAATTTTGGATTGGAGATGCTTAATGTGAGTCTAGAAGGAGAGTTTACAGTCTAACCAGACACCTAGGTATTTGTAGTTGTCCACAAGTCAGAACCGTCCAGAGTAGTGATGCTAGATAGGCGGGTGTGGGCAGCAATCGGTTGAAGAGCATGCATTTAGTTGTACTTGCATTTAAGAGCCGTTTGAGGCCACAGAAGGAGTGTTGTATGGCACTGAAGCTCGTCTGGAGGTTTGTTAACACAGTGTCCAAAGAGGGGCCAGAAATATACAGAATGGTGTCGTCTGCGTAGAGGTGGATCAGCGAATCACCACCAGCAAGAGTGACATCATTGATGTATATAGAGAAAAGAGTCGGCCTGAGAATTGAACCCTGTGGCACCCCCATAGAGACTGCCAGAGGTCCGGACAACAGGCCCTCCGATTTGACACACAGAACTCGATCTGAGAAGTAGTTGGTGAAACAGGCGAGGCAGTCATTTGAGAAACCAAGGCTGTTGAGTCTGCCGATAAGAATGTGGTGATTGACAGAGTCGAAAGCCTTGGCCAGGTTGATGAAGACGGAAGCACAGTATTGTCTTTTATCGATGGTGGTTATGATATCGTTTAGGACCTTGAGCGTGGCTGAGGTGCACCCATGACCAGCTCGGAAACCAGATTGCATAGCGGAGAAGGTACGGTGGGATTCAAAATGGTCAGTGATCTGTTTGTTAACTTGGCTTTCGAAGACTTTATAAAGGCAGGGTAGGATAGATATAGGTCTGTAACAGTTTGGGTCTAGAGTGTCTCCCCCTTTGAAGAGGGGGATGACCGCGGCAGCTTTCCAATCTATAAGGATCTCAGACGATACGAAAGAGAGGTTGAACAGGCTAGTAATAGGGGTTCCAACAATTGCGGCGGATAATTCTAGAAAGATAGAGTCTAGATTGTCGAGCCCAGCTGATTTGTATGGGTCCAGATTTTGCAGCTCTTTCAAAACATCAGCTATCTGCATTTGGGTGAAGGAGAAATGGGGAGGCGTGGGCAAGTTGCTGTGGGGGGTGCAGAACTGTTGACCGGGGTAGGGGTAGCCAGGTGGAAGGCATGGCCAGCTGTAGAAAGATGCTTATTGAAATTCTTGATTATTGTAGATTTATCAGTGGTGACAGTGTTTCTAGCCTCAGTGCAGTGGGCAGCTGGGAGGAGGTGCTCTTATTCTCCATGGACTTTACAGTGTCCCAGAACTTTTTGGAGTTTGTGCTACAGGATGCAAATTTCTGTTTGAAAAAGCTAGTCTTTGCTTTTCTAACTGCCTGTGTATATTGGTTCCTAACTTCCCTGAAAAGTTGAATATTGCTGGGGCTTTTTGATGCTAATGCAGTACGCCACAGGATGTTTTTGTGCTGGTCAAGGGCAGTCAAGTCTGGAGTGAACCAAGGGCTATATCTGTTCTTAGTTGTACATTTTTTGAATGGGGCATGCTTATTTAAGATTGTGAGGAAAGCACTTTTAAAGAATTATCAGGCATCCTCTACAAACAGAATGAGGTCAATATCCTTCCAGGATACCCGGGCCAGGTCGATTAGAAAGGCCTGTTCGCTGAAGTGTTTTAGGGAGCGTTTGACAGTGATGAAGAGGGGTCGTTTGACCGCTAACCCATTACGGACACAGGCAATGAGGCAGTGATCGCTGAGATCCTGGTTGAAGACAGCAGAGGTGTATTTAGAGGGCAGATTTGTCAGGATGATATCTGTGAGGGTGCCCGTGTTTACGGATTTAGGGTTGTACCTGGTAGGTTCCTTGATAATTTGTGTGAGATTGAGGGCATCTAGTTTAGATTGTAGAATGGCCGAGGTGTTAAGCATATCCCAGTTTAGGTCACCTAACAGAACGAACTCTGAAGATAAATGGGGGGCAATTAATTCACATATGGTGTCCAGGGCACAGCTGGGGGCTGAGGAGGGTCTGTAACAAGCGGCAACAGTGAGAGACTTATTTCTGGAAAGGTGGATTTTTAAAAGTAGAAGCTCGAACTGTTTGGGTACAGACCTGGTTAGCATGACAGAACTCTGCAGACTATCTCTGCAGTAAATTGCAACTCCACCCCCTTTGGCAGTTCTATCTTGGCGGAAAATGTTGGAGTTGGGGATGGAAATTTCAGAATTTTTGGTGGCCTTCCTAAACAATGATTCAGACATGGCTAGGACATCAGCGTTGGTGGAGTGTGCTAAAGCAGTGAATAAAACAAACTTAGGGAGGAGGCTTCTGATGTTAACATGCATGAATCCAAGGCTTTTACGTTTACAGAAGTCAACAAATGATAGCGCCTGGGGAATAGGAATGGAACTGGGGGCTCCAGAGCCTGGGTTAACCTCCACATCACCAGAGGAACAGAGGAGGAGTAGGATAAGGGTACGGCTAAAGGCTATGAGAACTGGTCGTCTAGTGCTTTGGTGACAGAGAATAAAAGGAGCAGATTTCTGGGCGTGGTAGAATAGATTCAGGGCATAATGTACAGACAATGGTATGGTAGAATGTGAGTACAGTAGAGGTAAACCTGGCGTTGAGTGACGATGAGCGAGGTGTCATCTCTGGAGGCACCAGTTAAGCCAGGCGAAGTCTCCGCATGTGTGTGGGGTGGGACAAAAGAGCTATCTAAGGCATGTTGAGCAGGACTGAGGGCTCTACAGTGAAATAAAACAATAAAAACTAGCCAAGACAGCAGTAGACAAGGCATATTGACTTTAGAGAGAGGCACAAAGCAATCACAGGTGTTGATCAGGAGAGCTAAGACAACAACGGGTGAATGGCGATGAAAGGGCAGAGCGAATCAGTTAGGTACATACAGGACCTGAGTTCGAGGCTGGGGCCGACAGGTAAACAAAATTAGGTACCGTGTTATTGAAACAGTCCAGGGGGCATCAGCTGTGTAGCTAAGTGATCATAGGGTCAAAAGAGCGGCAATAGGTGAGTTAGGGTGCTGTTCGGTAGTAACTACTACGCTAGGCGAGCAGGGGACACGGCGTTCAGAAAAGCTAGCAGCCCAGGGCTAGTAGACGGTTCTTCGGCGACATCGTAACAGAATAGCCTGTTGAGACAACCTCGGACGATAACGTCGGCAGTCCAGTTGTGAATGGATCGGCGGGGCTCCATGTCGACAATAAAGGGTCCAGGCCAATTGGCAAAGGAGGTATTGTAGCCCTAGAATTAGCTGGTATGTGGGCCTAGCTCGAGGCTAGCTCAAGGCTAGCTGGTGCTTGCTTCCGGATAGAGGCGTTAGCTAACAGTAGCCACTCGTTTGCAGCTAGCTAGCTGCGATGATCCGGTGTAATGATCCAGAGCGGCAGGAATCCGGTGATGTGGTAGAGAGAAGCAGTCCGATATGCTCTGGGTTGATATCGCGCTGTGCAGTCTGGCTGGTGTTGTCCAAACTAAGGCTGGCTGGTGACCGAGAAAAAGGTGAAGACCGCTAGCCGCGGCTAACAAAGACTAGTAGCTAGTTAGCTGTCTAGCTCCTGATGGAAGTTCTAGTTATAAGGAATAAAAATAGCAGATCCGTACCACATTGGGTGAGGCGGGTTGCAGGAAAGTATATTTAGTTTGTATATAGAAAGTGAGATTAAGATATATATGAAAAAGACAGGCTATTTACACGGGATAAAACACTGGATAAGACAAAGACAAACACACACATCCCACTGCTATGCCATCTTGGATTTTTTTGAAATGTTTGTGTTACTTCACAGTCCCCGGTGTTCCATAGGGTGTATTTGTACCTGCTTTTTAAATCTGATTCTACTGCTTGCATCAGTTACCTGATGTGGAATAGAGCTCCATGTAATCATGGCTCTATGTAGTACTGTGCGCCTCCCATAGTCTGTTCTGGACTTGGCATGTCTTGTGAAGTATGCATGGGTGTCCGAGCTGTGCGCTAGTAGTTTGAACAGACAGCTCGGTACATTCATTTTGTCAACACCTCTTACAAAAACAAGTAATGAGGAAGTCAATCTCTCTTCCACTTTGAGCCATGAGTGATTTACATGCATGTCATTAATGTTAGCTCTCTGTGTACTTTTAAGGGCCAGCTGTGCTGCCCTGTTCTGACCCAACTGCAATTTTCCCAAGGCCCTCTTTGTGGCACCTGACCACACAACTGAACAGTAGTCTAGGTGCAACAAAAGCAGATCCTGTAGAACCTGCCTTGTTGATAGTGTTGTTAAGGCAGAGCAGTGCTTTATTATGGACAGACTTCTCCCCATCCTAGCTACTGTTGTATCAATATGTTTTGACCATGACAGTTTATATGTTTTGGCCATGACAGATAGTCTCATGTGGCTCAGTTGGTAGAGCATGGTGTTTGCAACACCAGGGTTGTGGGTTTTATTCCCACGGGGGACCAGTATGGAGCAAAAATGTATGAAATGTATGTGTTCACTACTGTAAATTGCTGCAGATAAGAGCATCTGCTTAATGACTAAAATGTAAATGTATAATCCAGGTTTACTCAAAGCAGTTTAGTCACCTCAACTTGCTCAATTTCCACATTATTCATTACGAGATGTAGTTGAGGTTTAGGGTTTAATGCTTTTAGTTTTAGAAATATTTAGGGCTAACTTGTTCCTTGCCACCCACTCTGAAACTAACTGCAGCTCTTTGTTGAGTGTTGCAGTCATTTCAGTCACTGTAGTAGCTGACGTGTATAGTGTTGTCATCCACAAACTCTGGCTTTACTCAAAGTCAGTGGCATGTCGTTAGTAAAGGTTGAAAAAAGCAAGGGGCCTAAACAGCTACCCTGGGGAATTCCTGATTCTAACTGGATTATATTTGAGAGGCTTCCATTAAAGAACACCTCTGTGTTCGGTTAGACAAGTAATTCTTTATCCACATTAAAGCAGGGGGTGTAAAGCCATAACACATATGTTTTTCCAGCAGCAGACTATGATCGATAATGTCAAACAAGACAGCCCCCACAATCATTTTATCATCAATTTCTCTCAGCCAATCATCAATCATTTGTGTAAGTGCCGTGCTTGTTGAGTGTCCTTCACCATATGCGTACTGAAATTCTGTTGTCAATTTGTTTACTGTGAAATAGCATTGTATCTGGTCAAACACAATTTTTCCCAGAAGTTTACTAAGGGTTGGTAACAGCCTGATTGGTCGGCTATTTGAGCCAGTAAAGGGGGCTTTACTGTTCTTTGGTAGCGGAATGACTTTAGCTTCCCTCCAGGCTTGAGGGCACACACTTAGGCTTAAATTGGCTTAAATTAGGCCTAGTAGGCTTAAATTGAAGATGTGGCAAATAGGAGTGGCAATACCGTCCGCCATTATCCTCATATCCACCATTTTCCATCCAGATTGTCAGACCCCGGTGGCTTGTCATTGTTGATAAAACAACAATAATTTTTTCACACTGACTTTACGGAATTTCTTCCACACTGACTTTACGGAATTCGAAAGTACAATTCTTGTCTTTTATAATTTGGTCAGATATACTTGGATGTGTAGTGTCAGCGTTTGTTGCTGGCATGTCATCCCTAAGTTTGTTTATCTTGCCAATGAGAAAAATTATTAATTGTGTTGGCAATATCAGTGGGTTTTGTGATAAATGAGCCATCTGACTCAATGAGTGATGGAGCCAAGTTTGCTTTTACCCTCAAAATTTCATTTAAGGTCCTTTTTACTATCATTCTTTATATAATTTATCTTTGTTTCATAGTATAGTTTATTTTTATTTAGTTTAGTCACATGATTTCTTAATTTGCAGTACATTTACCAATCAGTTAGGCTGCCAGACTTAATTGCCATACCTTTTGCCTCAACCATACATTTTTTCACTTCCTCATCAATCCAAGGGGATTTAACAGTTTTTACAGTCATTTTCTTAATGGGTGCGTGCTTATTAGTAACTGGAATAAGCAATTTCATAAATGTGTCAAGTGTAGTATCTGGTTGCTCCTCATTACTCACCACAGACCAGCAAATATTCTTTACATCATCAACATAGGAATCACTACAAAACTTCTTGTATGACCTCTTATACACTATATTAGGCCCAGCCTTTGGAACTTTGGTTTTCCTAGATATGGCTATTATATTGTGATCACTACATCCTATGGATTTGGATACTGCTTTAAAACAAATATCTGCAGCATTAGTAAAGATGCGATCAATACATGTTGATGATTTCATTCCTGTGCTGTTTGTAACTACCCTGGTAAATTGACTGATAACCTGAACCAGGTTGCAGGCACTGGTTACAGTTTGAATTTTGTTCTTGAGTGGGCAGCTTGATGAAAGCCAGTCAATATTTAAAATCACCCAGAAAATATACTTCTCTGTTGATATCACATACATTACCAAGCATTTCACACATGTTATCCAGATACTGACTGTTAGCACTTGGTGGTCAATAGCAGCTTCCCACCAGAATGGGCTTTAGGTGAGGCAGATGAACCTGTAACCATATTACTTCAACAGTATTTAACATTAGATTGTCTCTAATCTTTACAGGAATGTGGTTCTTTATATAGTCCGCAACACGGCGTTTCTGTCTTTTCTGTAAACGTTATAACCATGTATTGCTACCACTGTATCATCAAAGGTATTATCTAAGTGAGTTTCAGAGATAGTCAGAATATGAATGTCATCTGTTACAAGCAAGTTATTGACTTCATGGACTTTGTTTCTCAGGCGGCATATGTTAATGTGGGCTATTTTTAGCTTTTCTGGGTTGCTTGATTGTTTTACTGCTTTACTGGGAAGCTTATCAGAAGTAGATTTGATTGTGCAGGGTGAGTTGCACACAGTGGTCTTCCTACTAGGGGCACACCGCCTCAGTTCTAACAGTATAACTCTGGTTCATAGGCTCATGATTACTGCATACAATAGCTGTAGGATCAACAAAGGTATTCACGGCAATTAGAGGGACATAAATTAGGTTACTTACATTGTGTCTGCCAACGCTCCTAGGATAATGTACATTAATGCAGCATTATGACAACTCATTGTCACAATGGTAGGAATTATCTGACGCAGCCTCGAAATGCGTGGACAGAATCCAGGTGCCAAGATGATTTGGATGGACTCCGTCATTCCTGTATCTTCTGTTTCCAGAAAGTGTCAAAGTTATCAATAAAAGTGACTCCAACAGAGCTACAGTAGTCTGTTGACCAGATGTGTAATGCCAGCAGTCTGCGGAATCTTTCACACCCGTGGCCCAACGATGGTACTGGACCTGAAATGATTGGCTGTTTTTGGGAGTCTTTTAATGCTAAAATCAGTTCTTTTAAAATCCATTTTCAGATGTTCCGAGCTAGCCCTCCTGATGTTGTTTGACCCCACATGGACTATGACAGTGTCAGCTCCCGGCATCTGTCGTAGAACAGTCGAAAGCAGCCTTGTGATGTCCTGTACTCGTACGCCTGGGAAGCACAGGGTTTATGCCTTGAGAACCAAGCTGTTTCTCACCATAGAGCTGCCGATGATGACAGCTGGCGATTTTAAATAGGCCGGTCTCTCAGGCAGCCTCACGGTCTGATGAGGGTGGGAACTCCGAGGATCTGAACCCAAGGTAGAAGCCACCGGAGAGGAAGACAGAATAGAGGACGAAGATGCAGGTACCTCCGGATCTAATCTTGAATGGGAAGCCACCAAGGAAGAAGGCTCTGGAACCTCTGGATCCAGGGAGGCAAAGCTGTTTCTGGTCTGTGTCAGGTCCGGGCTCATCATCTCCAAGTAAACCCCCGTTGCCAGAGGACGCTGTCTTCGACTTCCACGGCAAGTGACGTATCTCCATGGCTGGTTGGTTGGGTCGAGAACCGCTATGTTCTCCAGGGAAGGGGGAGACCCCTTCGGGGATGGATCCCTGCTGGGCACCAGCCAGTCGGCTGTGGAGAACTGACACGGCGGCGACATTTCCACCAGACCATAGAGGCGTCCAGCTACTGGGGTAGAAGAAAACGAAAAAGTAGGCAGGCGTGGATTCCCCAGTAGCTTGTGTAGGTGTGCTACTTGCTTGCTATGTGTAGCCACTTTCCCCTCTGTGGAATCTGGAGGGATCCTGGGACCGACAGCAGCGCTAACAGCAACTAAACCTAACAGAGCCACAGGGCCCAAAATAAAAATAAAAGTATATCGAAACACTGTCAGCTTTACAAAAGCACTAAACCCGAGGTCTCTCGTTCAGCTTTCGGGCGTTCAACAGCGTTCAACAACAAACATACAGCACTTAAATCTTTTGTCTTGCCCATTTACCCTCTGAATGGCACACATACACAATCCTCAAGTCTTAAAAATCATTATTTAACCTGTCTCCTTGTCATGTCCTGACCAGTAAAGGGGTCATATTGTTATTGTAGTTGGTCAGGACGTGGCAGGGGTGTGTTTGTTTTGTGTTGTTGGGTTTTTTGGGTTAGTTATGTTATGTATTTCTATGTTTGATTTTCTAGTATTTCTATTTCTATGTTCAGGGTTTTGGTTTGGCCTTCAATTGAAGACAGCTGTTCTTCATTGCCTTTAATTGGAGGCCATATTTAAGTGGGTTATTTTCTCTTGTGTTGGTGGGTGGATGTTCTATGTATAGTCAGAGTACCTTACAGGACTGTTTTTCATCGTGCCTTTGTTCAGTGTTAATTTCTTTAATAAATCAAGAAGATGTTTCACATTGTAACGTTTGTCGTCGGGAGACGAGGAAGCGGACCAAAACGCAGCTGGGAGCGAATACATGTTTATTTAACACACTAGAATTAAACATGTACACAAAATCAAGGAAAAAACAGCCAATACGTTACGTGCTCAAATAACGAGACAACAACCCACAAACATCGTGGGGAAAAAGGAACTTAAATGTGATTCCCAATCAGACTTCACAAGCGACAGCTGTCTGATTGGGAAATCACCCGAGCCCAACATAGAAATAAAACACAAAGGCTATAACCAAAACATAGAAAATAAAGCATAGAAATGCCACACCCTGACCAAAATAGCAGAGTTCACCTGGTCAGGGCGTGACAGTACCCCCCCTCCAACGGTGCGTACTCCCGGCGCACCAACCTAAAGTCTATTAGGGGGGGATCCGGGTGGGCGCCTCACCCTCGGTGGAGGCTCTGGCCCCGGGCGTGTTTCTCCCCCTGCCTCCACCCTAGCCCTACCCCTCTGGCCCGGACTGGACCACTGTGGAGCGGCATGCTCAGGCTCCGGAGCGGAGCCGTCGACCGGAACAGGATTGGGCACCGGTGGACCAGACACGGGCCGTGCCGGACTGTGGACACGCACCGTGGGCTTGGTGCGGGGATCAGGAACGGGCCGGACAGGACTGTGGACACGCACCGTGGGCTTGGTGCGGGGAACAGGGACGGGCCGGACAGGACTGTGGACACGCACCGTGGGCTTGGTGCGGGGAACAGGGACGGGCCGGACAGGACTGTGGACACGCACCGTGGGCTTGGTGCGGGGAACAGGGACGGGCCGGACAGGACTGTGGACACGCACCGTGGGCTTGGTGCGGGGAACAGGGATGGGCCGGACAGGACTGGGGACACGCACCACTAACCTGGTGCAGGGAGCAGGGACGGGCCGGACTGGCCTGGGGACACGCACCACTAACCTGGTGCGGGGAGCAGGGACGGGCCGGACAGGACTGGGGACACGCACCACTAACCTGGTGCGGGGAGCAGGGACGGGCCGGACCGGACTGGGGACACGCACCACTAACCTGGTGCGGGGAGCAGGGACGGGCCGGACAGGACTGGGGACACGCACCACTGACTTGGTGCGGGGTGCAGGGACGGGCCGGACAGGACTGGGGACACGCACCACTAACCTGGTGCGGGGAGCAGGGACGGGCTGGACAGGACTGGGGACACGCACCACTAACCTGGTGCGGGGAGCAGGGACGGGCCGGACAGGACTGGGGACACGCACCACTAACCTGGTGCGGGGAGCAGGGACGGGCCAGACAGGACTGTGAACACGTACTGGTGACCTGAAGCGTGGAGCCGGTTTAGCCACTCGTCCTGGCTGGATGCCCATCCTAGCACGGCATGTGCTGGGCATGTCCACCGGACGCACCGGGCTGTGCGGGCGCACTGGCGACACAGCGCGCAACTCAGCATACCATGGCTCCTCCTCCAGATCTTCCCTCTGCAGGTCCTCAATCAAACGCCTCATCTCCTTCTCTTCCTCCGCCGTCATCCCCCACGAGAGCAGTGGTCTGGGCTCTTCCTCTGCCCTTCCGGACCACCCCATTAGCCCCCCCCCCAAAATTTTCTTGGGGCTGTTTTCCGGGCCTCCTCGACCGCCGCCTGCGACTCCGTCTACCGGCTGGCTTTTCCTCCTCGACCTGGGAGTCCGTCCGCCAGGGTCCTTTCCCCGACATGATCTCCTCCCAGGTCCAGAACTCCTTTCCCTCGCGAGCCCATCTCTCGCGCTCCTTTTCCTCCCGCTGCTTGGTCCTGGTTCGGTGGGTTGTTCTGTAACGTTTGTCGTCGGGAGACGAGGAAGCGGACCAAAACGCAGCTGGGAGCGAATACATGTTTATTTAACACACTAGAATTAAACATGTACACAAAATCAAGGAAAAAACTGCCAATACGTTACGTGCTCAAATAACGAGACAACAACCCACAAACATCGTGGGGAAAAAGGAACTTAAATGTGATTCCCAATCAGACTTCACAAGCGACAGCTGTCTGATTGGGAAATCACCCGAGCCCAACATAGAAATAAAACACAAAGAAAGGCTATAACCAAAACATAGAAAATAAAGCATAGAAATGCCACACCCTGACCAAAATAGCAGAGTTCACCTGGTCAGGGCGTGACACACATACCTGCTGCAGTTTGGTCCGATCATTACGACGCTTCCTCCTCTTCAGCTACACTAATTGAAGTGGATTTAACAGGTGACATCAATAAGGGGTCATAACTGTCACCTGGATTCACCTGGTCAGTCTATGTCATAGAAAGAGCACGTGTTCCTAATGTTTTGTACACTTAGTATATAAATACTGATGGTAATATATACAGTACATGTAAACAGGAGTAATAGTGACCAGTAGCAGGATGAATAGATACTAATACTAATAGTAATGGCAATCAGCTCTCAATGAACAGCAGTATATCTGAAGCAATACATCTAATCAGTAATCATTTTAGCGGCAGCGTAGGTGTGAGGGGGAGAAGCAGTTGTTAGCCATTTTAACAGTCTTATGGCTAGGAGATAGAAGTTCTCCAAGTCCTCTATTCTCCAAGTCCTCTATTCTCCAAGTCCTCTATTCTCCAAGTCCTCTATTCTCCAAGTCCTCTATTCTCCAAGTCCTCTATTCTCCAAGTCCTCTATTCTCCAAGTCCTCTATTCTCCAAGTCCTCTATTCTCCAAGACATCTTTACCAGTGGAATAGTTTGAGCCTGAATTTGTAAAAATGTTTAAATGGAACATATTTATAGCTCAGGGGACTGTGACATTTCCTCATTAGTGTTGCTAGAGGTCCTCTTTCTGGTTTGTATCTTAAACATTTTAATGGATTATTCCACTGTGTATATACACTGTTCAAAACAATAAAGGGAACACTTAAACAACACAATGTAACTCCAAGTCAATCACACTTCTGTGAAATCAAACTGTCCACTTAGGAAGCAACACTGATTGACAATAAATTTCACATGCTGTTGTGCAAATGGAATCGACAACAGGTGGAAAATATAGGCAATTAGCAAGACATCCCCAATAAAGGAGTGGTTCTGCAGGTGGTGACCACAGACCACTTCTCAGTTCCTATGCTTCCTGGCTGATGTTTTGGTCACTTTTGAATGCTGGCGGTGCTTTCACTCTAGTGGTAGCATGAGACGGAGTCTACAACCCACACAAGTGGCTCAGGTAGTGCAGCTCATCCAGGATGGCACATCAATGCGAGCTGTGGCAAGAAAGTTTGCTGTGTCTGTCAGCGTAGTGTCCAGAGCATGGAGACGCTACCAGGAGATAGGCCAGTACATCAGGAGACGTGGAGGAGGCCGTAGGAGGGCAAAAACCCAGCAGCAGGACCGCTACCTCTGCCTTTGTGCAAGGAGGAGCAGGAGGAGCACTGCCAGAGCCCTGCAAAATGACCTCCAGCAGGCCACAAATGTGCATGTGTCTGCTCAAACGGTCAGATCAGACGCCAGGAGGGTTGTATGAGGGCCCGACGTCCACAGGTGGGGGTTGTGCTTACAGCCCAACACCGTGCAGGACGTTTGGCATTTGCCAGAGAACACCAAGATTGGCAAATTCGCCACTGGCGCCCTGTGCCCTTCACAGATGAAAGCAGGTTCACACTGAGCACGTGACAGACGTGACAGAGTCCATGGAGAACGTTCTGCTGCTTGCAACATCCTCCAGCATGACCGGTTTGGCGGTGGGTCAGTCATGGTGTGGGGTGGCATTTCTTTGGGGGGCCGCACAGCCCTCCATGTGCTCGCCAGAGGTAGCCTGACTGCCATTAGGTACCGAGATGAGATCCTCAGACCCCTTGTGAGACCATATGCTGGTGCGGTTGGCTCTGGGTTCCTCCTAATGCAAGACAATGCTAGACCTCATGTGGCTGGAGTGTGTCAGCAGTTCCTGCAAGAGGAAGGCATTGATGCTATGGACTGGCCCGCCCATTCCCCAGACCTGAATCCAATTGAGCACATCTGGGACATCATGTCTCGCTCCATCCACCAGCGCCACGTTGCACCACAGACTGTCCAGGAGTTGGCGGATGCTTTAGTCCAGGTCTGGGAGGAGATCCCTCAGGAGACCATCCGCCACCTCATCAGCAGCATGCCCAGGCGTTCTAGGGAGTTCATACAGGCACGTGGAGGCCACACACACTACTGAGCCTCATGTTGACTTGTTTTAAGGACATTACATCAAAGTTGGATCAGCCTGTAGTGTGCTTTTCCACTTTAATTTTGAGTGTGACTCCAAATCCAGACCTCCATGGGTTGATAAATTGGATTTCCATTGATTATTTTTGTGTGATTTTGTTGTCAACACATTCAACTATGTAAAGAAAAAAGTATTTAATAAGATTATTTTATTCATTCAGATCTAGGATGTGTTATTTTAGTGTTCTCTTTATTTTTTTGAGCAGTGTATTTCACTGTGTATTCATTTCACTGTGTATGTCACGACTCCTGCCGAAGTCGGTCCCTCTCCTTGTCCGGGGGGCGTTCGGCGGTCGACGTCACCGGTCTTCTAGCCATCGCCGCTCCACCTGTAATTTTCCATTTGTTTTGTCTTGTTTTCCCGCACACCTGGTTGACATCCCCTCATTACTCTACGTGTATATTATCCTCTGTTCCCCCCCATGTCTGTGTGTGGTATTGTTCGTTCGTTTACGTGTGTGACGCTTCAGGCTGGTTTTGCGGCGGGTATTGTTGTAACCCGTGGTTTGGTTATTTGTACCATTTTGTGTAATTTGTGCGCTATCGCTTTTCTCCCTTGGGCCGGAGTGTTGTGACGCAGTTGCGTCCGGCTGTTTTTCCTCTGCCTGAATAAAGTGTGCCTGTTCACTCATCTCTGCTCTCCTGCACCTGACTTCCTTCGACCAGTTGCGCACACCCTGACAGTGTATTCATTTCACTGTGTATTCATTTCACTGTGTATTCATTTCACTGTGTATTCATTTCACTGAGTATTTATTCTTCGTGTCCCTATTTCCATGTCGTTTTCATCTTTAACTTTGCGTTGTTGGAAAAGGACCCACCAGTCAGCATTTCGCTGTTATTCTACACGTGTTGTTTACCAAGCAAGTGGCGAATAACATTAGATTGGATTTGGCCTCTGTATATCATCTCTTCTTGCTCATTCTGGGTCTGTGGTCCCAAATGACACACTATTTCCTTTATAGTGCACTACTATGAGAAGGGCCTATTGGGCTCTGGTCAACAGTAGTGCACTATGTAGGGAATAGGGTGCCATTTGGAATGCAGCCTGGGTAAAACATTTAAAGCGCAGTCGGCGCACCAATTCATCCCAAGAGGTGTTCGATGGGGTTAAGGTCAGGGCTCTTTGCAGGCCAGTCAAGTTCTTCCACAACGATCTTGACAAACCGTTTTTTGTATGGATCTCGGCTTTGTGCACGGGGGGCATTGTCATGCTGAAACAGGAAAGGGCCTTCACCAAACTGTTGCCACAAAGTTGGAAGCACAGAATCCTCTAGAATGTCATTGTACGCTGTAGCATTAAGATCTCCCTTCACTGGAACTAAGGGGCCTAGTCCGAACCATGAAAAACAGACCCAACCAACTTTACAGTTGGTATGCATCGGGGTAGGTAGCGTTCTCCTGGCATCCGCCAAACCCAGATTCGTCCGTCAGACTGGCAGATGGTGAAGCGTGATTCATCACTCCAGAGAACATTATTCTCCCACTCTACAGTCTTAAGCATTATGCTTTTTTCCTCCAACCTAGAATAGCTGTTTGATAAGATGTAATTTCAGACAGACCCAGTCTGTATTTCATTTCTGACCCATTTCATGTTCCTCTGAGATGGGCTTTTACCGTAGCCTGGTCCCAGATTGTGCTGTCTTGCCAACTGCTGAGGCTTCCTGGAGTGCTACTAAGCTAGCTGATGGGCTGGTGCTTGTGTGTCAATCCCCATGTACACACAGAGCAGTGATGGGACACAGAGCAGTGATGGGACACAGAGCAGTGATGGGACACAGAGCGCTGATGGGACATAGAGCACTGATGAGACATAGAGCACTGATGGGACATAGAGCACTGATGGGACATAGAGCACTGATGGGACACAGAGCACTGATGGGACACAGAGCACTGATGGGACATAGAGCAGTGACGGGACATAGAGCACTGATGGGACATAGAGCACTGATGGGACATAGAGCACTGACGGGACATAGAGCACTGACGGGACATAGAGCAGTGACGACACATGTGTACATGAGGAATGTTGACGATGTCATCCCGAGACCGTGTATGTTACGGTAACTACTGCCTTCCATCCAGAGGAGAGGGATAGGAGCTTCCTTTCTCCCACGGATTAGACAGGGATGGATGTGCTGTTATTAAGGCTGACTGACTGTCCACGAGGAAGGACCTCCATCATATCTTCGCAATGTATCTGTTATGATGCTAAATTGCTAAATGGCTATATTGTAATTATTTTGCCACTATGGCATATTTATTGCCTTACCTCCCTTATCTTACCTCATTGACTGTCACGTCCTGACCCTTGTAAGATGTCATTTTCTATAGTAGAGTAGGTCAGGGTGTGACAGGGGGTGTTTTTGGGTGGTTTTCTTGTTATCTGTTTCTATGTGGTTTTTCTAGGTTTCTATTTCTATGTTGGGGTTGTTGGATGATCTCCAATTAGAGGCATCCGGTCCTCGTTGTCTCTAATTGGAGATCATATTTAAGTAGGGTGTTTTTCCACTTGTGTTTGTGGGTTGTTCATTTTTGAGTAGTGTTTATTTTTCTCTGCTTCATGGTTTTGTTATTTTGTTGTTTGTGGCTCAGTTGGTAGAGCATGGTGTTTGCAACGCCAGGGTTGTGGGTTCGATTCCCACGGGGGACCAGTATGAAAAAAATCAAAAATAAATGTATGAAATGTATGCATTCATTACTGTAAGTTGCTCTGGATAAGAGCGTCTGCTAAATGACTAAAATGTAAAATGTAAATGTATTTGGTGTACTGCAACGTTTCACGGTAATAATAAATATGTGGAACTACAACCATTCTGCGCTTTGGTCCGATCCTTTAAACAGCCGTGACATTGACACACATTGTATATAGACTTTTATTTCTATTGTATTATTGACTGTATGTTTGTTTATTCCATGTGTAACTCTCTTGTTGTTGTTTGTGTCGAACTGCTTTGCTTTATCTTGGCCAGGTCGCAGTTGTCAAATGAGAACTTGTTCTCAACTAGCCTACGTGGTTTAAATAAAGGTGAAATAAAATAAATCAAATAAAAATGAAACATTTACACATTCAACCGCTAACCGCTAACTATTTATTACAATTTCATTACAAGTATAACGAGAACTGAATGTGTTAAGACTGTAATATTTACGATGTGTTTTCTTTTCCCCTCAGGTGTTATTCCATCTCCATAGGAAGATGAAGAACATGTCGAAGAAATCTGAACGCTCAAAAAGAAAGGTACGCATGTTTCTCTGTTGTTACACCTGTGACTCCAACGTAACACCTGTTTCTCTGTTGTTACACCTGTGACTCCAACGAAACAAACACCTGTTTCTCTGTTGTTACACCTGTGACTCCAACGTAACACCTGTTTCTCTGTTGTTACACCTGTGACTCCAACGTAACACCTGTTTCTCTGTTGTTACACCTGTGACTCCAACGTAACAAACACCTGTTTCTCTGTTGACACACCTGTGACTCCAACGTAACAAACACCTGTTTCTCTGTTGTTACACCTGTGACTCCAACGTAACACCTGTTTCTCTGTTGTTACACCTGTGACTCCAACGAAACAAACACCTGTTTCTCTGTTGTTACACCTGTGACTCCAACGTAACAAACACCTGTTTCTCTGTTGTTACACCTGTGACTCCAACGTGACACCTGTTTCTCTGTTGTTACACCTGTGACACCAACGTAACACCTGTTTCTCTGTGGTTACACCTGTGACTCCAACGTAACACCTGTTTCTCTGTTGTTACACCTGTGACTCCAGTGTAACACCTGTTTCTCTGTTGTTACACCTGTGACTCCAACGTAACACCTGTTTCTCTGTTGTTACACCTGTGACACCAACGTAACACCTGTTTCTCTGTGGTTACACCTGTGACTCCAACGTAACACCTGTTTCTCTGTTGTTACACCTGTGACTCCAACGTAACGCCTGTTTCTCTATTGTTACACCTGTAACTCCAACGTAACACCTGTTTCTCTGATGTTACAACTGTGACTCCAGCGTAGCACCTGTTTCTCTGTTGTTACACCTGTGACTCAAACGTAACACCTATTTCTCTGTTGTTACACCTGTGACTCCAGTGTAACACCTGTTTCTCTGTTGTTACACCTGTGACTCCAACGTAACACCTGTTTCTCTGTTGTTACACCTGTGACTCCAAAGTAACTCCTGTTTCTCTGTTGTTACACCTGTGACTCAAACGTAACACCTGTTTCTCTGTGGTTACACCTGTGACTCCAACGTAACACCTGTTTCTCTATTGTTACACCTGTGACTCCAACGTAACACCTGTTTCTCTATTGTTACACCTGTGACTCCAACGTAACAAACACCTATTTCTCTGTTGTTACACCTGTGACTCCAGCGTAACACCTGTTTCTCTGTTGTTACACCTGTGACTCAAATGTAACGCCTGTTTCTCTGTTTTTACACCTGTGACTCCAACGTAATACCTGTTTCTCTGTTGTTACACTCGTGACTCCAACGTAACACCTGTTTCTCTGTTGTTACACCTGTGACTCCAACGTAACACGTTTCTCTGTTGTTACACCTGTGACTCCAACGTAACACCTGTTTCTTTGTTGTTACACCTGTGACTCCAACGTAACACCTGTTTCTCTGTTGTTACACCTGTGACTCCAACGTAACACCTGTTTCTCTGTTACACCTGTGACTCCAACGAAACTCCTGTTTCTCTGTTGTTACACCTGTGACTCCAACGTAACACCTGTTTCTCTGTTACACCTGTGACTCAGCATAATACCTGTTTCTCTGTTGTTACACCTGTGACTCTAACGTAACACCTGTTTCTCTGTTGTTACACCTGTGACTCCAACGTACACCTGTTTCTCTGTTGTTACACCTATGACTCCAACGTAACACCTGTTTCTCTGTTGTTACACCTGTGACTCCAACGTAACACCTGTTTCTCTGTTGTTACACCTGTGACTCCAACGTAACACCTGTTTCTCTGTTACACCTGTGACTCCAACGTATCTCCTGTTTCTCTGTTGTTACACCTGTGACTCCAACGTAACACCTGTTTCTCTGTTACACCTGTGACTCCGCATAACACCTGTTTCTCTGTTGTTACACCTGTGACTCCAACGTAACACCTGTTTCTCTGTTGTTACACCTGTGACTCCGCATAATACCTATTTCTCTAGTGACTACTGACTGTTGGTAATACTGACTACTGACTGTTGGTAATACTGACTACTGACTGTTGGTAATACTGACTACTGACTGTTGCTAATACTGACTACTGACAGTTGGTAATACTGACTACTGACTGTTGGTAATACTGACTGCTGACTGTTGGTAATACTGACTGTTGGTAATACTGACTACTGACTGTTGGTAATAGTGACTACTGACTGTTGGTAATAGTGACTACAGACTGCTGCTAATACTGACTACAGACTGTTGGTAATACTGACTACAGACTGTTGGTAATACTGACTACTGACTGTTGGTAATACTGATTACTGATTGTTGGTAATACTGACTACTGACTGTTGGTAATACTGACTACTGACTGTTGGTAATACTGACTACTGACTGTTGGTAATACTGACTACTGACTGTTGCTAATACTGACTACTGACAGTTGGTAATACTGACTACTGACTGTTGGTTATACTGACTGCTGACTGTTGGTAATACTGACTGTTGGTAATACTGACTACTGACTGTTGGTAAGAGTGACTACTGACTGTTGGTAATAGTGACTACTGACTGTTGGTAATAGTGACTACAGACTGCTGCTAATACTGACTACAGACTGTTGGTAATACTGACTACAGACTGTTGGTAATACTGACTACTGACTGTTGGTAATACTGACTGTTGGTAATACTGACTGTTGGTAACACTGACTACTGACTGTTGGTAATACTGACTACTGACTGTTGGTACTACTGACTACTGACTGTTGGTAATAGTGACTGTTGGTAATACTGACTACTGACTGTTGGTAATACTGACTGTTGGTAATACTGACTACTGACTGTTGGTAAAACTGACTACTGACTGTTGGTAATACTGACTACTGACTGTTGGTAATACTGACTACTGACTGTTGGTAATACTGACTGTTGGTAATACTGACTACTGACTGTTGGTAAAACTGAATACTGACTGTTGGTAACACTGACTACAGACTGTTGGTAATACTGACTACAGACTGTTGCTAATACTGACTACTGACTGTTGCTAATACTGACTACTGACTGTTGGTAATACTGACTTCTGACTGTTGGTAATACTGACTGTTGGTAATACTGACTACTGACTGTTGGTAAGAGTGACTACTGACTGTTGGTAATAGTGACTACTGACTGTTGGTAATAGTGACTACAGACTGCTGCTAATACTGACTACAGACTGTTGGTAATACTGACTACAGACTGTTGGTAATACTGACTACTGACTGTTGGTAATACTGACTGTTGGTAATACTGACTACTGACTGTTGGTAATACTGACTGTTGGTACTACTGACTACTGACTGTTGGTAATAGTGACTGTTGGTTATACTGACTACTGACTGTTGGTAATACTGACTGTTGGTAATACTGACTACTGACTGTTGGTAAAACTGACTACTGACTGTTGGTAATACTGACTACTGACTGTTGGTAATACTGACTACTGACTGTTGGTAATACTGACTGTTGGTAATACTGACTACTGACTGTTGGTAAAACTGAATACTGACTGTTGGTAACACTGACTACAGACTGTTGCTAATACTGACTACTGACTGTTGGTAATACTGACTACTGACTGTTGCTAATACTGACTACTGACTGTTGCTAATACTGACTACTGACTGTTGGTAATACTGACTACAGACTGTTGCTAATACTGACTACAGACTGTTGGTAATACTGACTACTGACTGTTGGTAATACTGACTGTTGGTAATACTGACTGTTGGTAATACTGACTACTGACTGTTGGTACTACTGACTACTGACTGTTGGTAATAGTGACTGTTGGTAATACTGACTACTGACTGTTGGTAATACTGACTGTTGGTAACACTGACTACTGACTGTTGGTAAAACTGACTACTGACTGTTGGTAATACTGACTACTGACTGTTGGTAATACTGACTACTGACTGTTGGTAATACTGACTGTTGGTAATACTGACTACTGACTGTTGGTAAAACTGAATACTGACTGTTGGTAACACTGATTACAGAATGTTGCTAATACTGACTACTGACTGTTGGTAATACTGACTACTGACTGTTGCTAATACTGACTACTGACTGTTGGTAATACTGACTACTGACTGTTGGTAATACTAATTACAGACTGTTGCTAATACTGACTACTGACTGTTGCTAATACTGACTACTGACTGTTGCTAATACTTACTTCTGACTGTTGGTAATACTGACTACTGACTGTTGCTAATACTGACTACTGACTGTTGCTAATACTGACTACTGACTGTTGGTAATACTGACTACTGACTGTTGGTAAAACTGACGACTGACTGTTGGTAATACTGACTACTGACTGTTGGTAAAACTGACTACAGACTGTTGGTAACACTGACTACTGACTGTTGGTAATACTGACTACTGACTGTTGGTAATACTGACTACTGACTGTTGGTAATACTGACTGTTGTTAATACTGACTACTGACTGTTGGTAAAACTGACTACTGACTGTTGGTAATACTGACTACAAACTGTTGCTAATACTGACTACTGACTGTTGGTAATACTGACTACTGACTGTTGGTAATACTGACTACTGACTGTTGGTAAAACTGACTGTTGGTAATACTGACTGTTGGTAGTACTGACTACTGACTGTTGGTAATACTGACTACTGACTGTTGGTAAAACTGACTGTTGGTAATACTGACTGTTGGTAATACTGACTACAGACTGTTGGTAATCCTGACTACTGACTGTTGGTAATACTGACTACTGACTGTTGGTAAAACTGACTACTAACTGTTGGTAATATTGACTACAGACTGTTGCTAATACTGACTACTGACTGTTGGTAATACTGACTACTGACTGTTGCTAATACTTACTACTGACTGTTGGTAATACTGACTACTGACTGTTGGTAATACTGACTACAGACTGTTGCTAATACTGACTACTGACTGTTGTTAATACTGACTACTGACGGTTGGTAATACTGACTACTGACTGTTGGTAGTGCTGACTACTGACTGTTGGTAGTACTGACTACTGACTGTTGGTAATACTGACTACTGACTGTTGCTAATACTGACTACTGACTGTTGGTAATACTGACTACTGACTGTTGGTAAAACTGACTACTGACTGTTGGTAATACTGACTACAGACTGTTGCTAATACTGACTACTGACTGTTGCTAATACTGACTACTGACTGTTGGTAATACTGACTACTGACTGTTGGTAAAACTGACTACAGACTGTTGGTAATACTGACTACAGACTGTTGCTAATACTGACTACTGACTGTTGCTAATACTGACTACTGACTGTTGGTAATACTGACTGTTGGTAATACTGACTACTGACTGTTGGTAATACTGACTACTGACTGTTGGTAATTCTGACTACTGACCGTTGGTAATAGTGACTGTTGGCAATACTGACTACTGACTGTTGGTATTACTGACTACTGACTGTTGGTAATACTGACTACTAACTGTTGGTAATACTGACTGTTGGTAATACTGACTACTGACTGTTGGTAAAACTGACTACTGACTGTTGGTAATACTGACTACAAACTGTTGCTAATACTAACTACTGACTGTTGGTAATACTGACTACTGACTGTTGGTAATACTGACTACTGACTGTTGGTATTACTGACTACTGACTGTTGGTAATACTGACTACTGACTGTTTGTAATACTGACTACTGACTGTTGGTAATACTGACTACTGACTGTTGGTAAAACTGACTACTGACTATTGGTATTACTGACTACTGACTGTTGGTAAAACTGACTACAGACTGTTGCTAATACTGACTACTGACTGTTGCTAATACTGACTACTGACTGTTGGTAATACTGACTGCTGACTGTTGCTAATACTGACTACTAACTGTTGCTAATACTGACTACTGACTGTTGGTAATACTGACTACTGACTGTTGGTAATACTGACTACTGACTGTTGATAATACTGACTACTGACTGTTGTTAATACTGACTACTGACGGTTGGTAATACTGACTACTGACTGTTGGTAGTGCTGACTACTGACTGTTGGTAGTACTGACTACTGACTGTTGGTAATACTGACTACTGACTGTTGCTAATACTGACTACTGACTGTTGGTAATACTGACTACTGACTGTTGGTAATACTGACTACTGACTGTTGGTATTACTGACTACTGACTGTTGGTTATAGTGACTAGAATAGTTCATGTTTTACCTCCAACCAACTTTTGGTAATAGTCCATCTATCTCTCTGTTCCACTGACACCACAGCTCTCAGCTCCCATCTATCTATCTATCTGTTCCCCTGACACCTCAGCTCCCATCCATCCATCTATCTATCTGTTCCCCTGACACCACAGCTCTCAGCTCCCATCCATCCATCTATCTCTCTGTTCCCCTGACACCACAGCTCTCAGCTCCCATCCATCCATCTATCTATCTGTTTCCCTGACACCTCAGCTCCCATCCATCCATCTATCTATCTGTTCCCCTGACACCACAGCTCTCAGCTCCCATCCATCCATCTATCTATCTGTTCCCCTGACACCACAGCTCTCAGCTCCCATCCATCCATCTATCTATCTGTTCCCCTGACACCACAGCTCTCAGCTCCCATCCATCCATCTATCTATCTGTTCCCCTGACACCTCAGCTCCCATCCATCCATCTATCTATCTGTTCCCCTGACACCACAGCTCTCAGCTCCCATCCATCCATCTATCTATCTATCTGTTTTCCTGACACCTCAGCTCCCATCCATCCATCTATCTATCTGTTCCCCTGACACCTCAGCTCCCATCCATCCATCTATCTATCTGTTCCCCTGACACCACAGCTCCCATCCATCCATCTATCTATCTATCTGTTTCCCTGACACCACAGCTCTCAGCTCCCATCCATCCATCTATCTATCTGTTCCCCTGACACCACAGCTCTCAGCTCCCATCCATCCATCTATCTATCTGTTCCCCTGACACCACAGCTCTCAGCTCCCATCCATCTATCTATCTGTTCCCCTGACACCACAGCTCTCAGCTCCCATCCATCAATCTATCTGTTCCCCTGTCACCACAGCTCTCAGCTCCCATCCATCCATCTATCTATCTGTTCCCCTGACACCACAGCTCTCACCTCCCATCCATCCATCTATCTATCTGTTCCCCTGACACCACAGCTCTCAGCTCCCATCCATCAATCTATCTGTTCCCCTGTCACCACAGCTCTCAGCTCCCATCCATCCATCTATCTATCTGTTCCCCTGACACCACAGCTCTCACCTCCCATCCATCCATCTATTTATCTGTTCCCCTGACACAACAGCTCTCAGCTCCCATCCATCCATCTATCTATCTGTTCCCCTGACACCACAGCTCTCAGTTCCCATCCATCCATCTATGTATCTGTTCCCCTGACACCACAGCTCTCAGTTCCCATCCAGCCTAATGCGCCCTAATAGAGAAACAGCACCTTTACCAGTGGTTACAGAGTTACCTTGTTAGCTGTTGAGGAAAAAAGAACAGACTGAAGAAAAATAATGATGCTTTTGATGTGAGAGAGACAGCTGCTCAGTAGAGTAACTTGCTAGAAAGAGCCTGATACCCCCTCCGTCCCTCCCTCCCCCTCTCCCCCCCTCCCTCCTCCCTCCCTCCCTCCCTCCCCATCCCCCCTCCCTCTCTGACACCTCAGCTCCCATCCATCCATCTATCTATCTGTTCCCCTGACACCACAGCTCTCAGCTCCCATCCATCCATCTATCTCTCTGTTCCCCTGACACCACAGCTCTCAGCTCCCATCCATCCATCTATCTATCTGTTCCCCTGACACCACAGCTCCCATCCATCCATCTATCTATCTATCTGTTTCCCTGACACCACAGCTCTCAGCTCCCATCCATCCATCTATCTATCTGTTCCCCTGACACCACAGCTCTCAGCTCCCATCCATCCATCTATCTATCTGTTCCCCTGACACCACAGCTCTCAGCTCCCATCCATCTATCTATCTGTTCCCCTGACACCACAGCTCTCAGCTCCCATCCATCAATCTATCTGTTCCCCTGTCACCACAGCTCTCAGCTCCCATCCATCCATCTATCTATCTGTTCCCCTGACACCACAGCTCTCACCTCCCATCCATCCATCTATCTATCTGTTCCCCTGACACCACAGCTCTCAGCTCCCATCCATCAATCTATCTGTTCCCCTGTCACCACAGCTCTCAGCTCCCATCCATCCATCTATCTATCTGTTCCCCTGACACCACAGCTCTCACCTCCCATCCATCCATCTATTTATCTGTTCCCCTGACACAACAGCTCTCAGCTCCCATCCATCCATCTATCTATCTGTTCCCCTGACACCACAGCTCTCAGTTCCCATCCATCCATCTATGTATCTGTTCCCCTGACACCACAGCTCTCAGTTCCCATCCAGCCTAATGCGCCCTAATAGAGAAACAGCACCTTTACCAGTGGTTACAGAGTTACCTTGTTAGCTGTTGAGGAAAAAAGAACAGACTGAAGAAAAATAATGATGCTTTTGATGTGAGAGAGACAGCTGCTCAGTAGAGTAACTTGCTAGAAAGAGCCTGATACCCCCTCCGTCCCTCCCTCCCCCTCTCCCCCCCCTCCCTCCTCCCTCCCTCCCTCCCTCCCCATCCCCCCTCCCTCTCTCTCCCTCCCTCCCTCCCTCCCCCTCTCCCCCCCTCCCTCCTCCCTCCCTCTCTCTCTCCCTCCCTCCCTCCCTCCCTCCCTCCTGATATCAGAGTTAGTGAGGACAGTGATGTGAGAGAGTGCAACACAGCTGCTCAGTAGAGCAACCTGTTAGAAAGAGCCTGATTCCCTCCCTCCCTCCCCCTCTCCCTCCCTCCCTCCCTCCCTCCCTCCTCCCCCTCTCTCCCTCCCTCCCTCCCCTCCCCTCTCTCCCTCCCTCTCTCCCTCCCTCCCTCCCTCCCCCCTCCCTCTCTCCCTCCCTCCCTCCCTCCCCCTCCCTCCATCCCTCCCTCCCTCCCTCCCTCCCCCCTCCCTCTCTCCCTCGTCTCTCCTCTACATATGGTATAATGACAACACAACACACACCTCGTCTCTCCTCTACACGTGGTGTAATGACAACCAGAGATAGACAGTAACTATAGCAACACATGTACCTTCAACCTTGGGACTCTGTGTCTGCGTCTCAAATGGCACCTATTCTCTAGAGTGCACTACTTTTCACCACAGCCCTGTGCACCAGTAGTGCGCTATATAGGGAATAGGGTGTGCAATTGGGATGCAGTCTTTATCTTCAATCTAGCTACCTCTCAATTGCTCAGTACCGTATATGAAAGACGTCTGTGGGAAGAGCTGCAGAGATCATTCAGGGCTGAACATCACAGACAGATTCCAGGAAAAGAGTGCAGAAATAAGCCATATTGCTTAAAGGACAGTGGAAGGTTGTCAAACTGATTTTACAGGACAGGGGAGGGTTGGCAAACTGATTTTACAGGACAGGGGAGGGTTGGCAAACTGATTTTACAGGACAGGGGAAGGTTGGCAAACTGATTTTACAGGACAGGGGAGGGTTGTCAAACTGATTTTACAGGACAGGGTTGTCAAACTGATTTTACAGGACAGGGGAAGGTTGGCAAACCGATTTTAAAGGACAGGGGAGGGTTGGCAAACTGATTTTACAGGACAGGGGAGGGTTGGCAAACTGATTTTACAGGACAGGGGAAGGTTGGCAAACTGATTTTACAGGACAGGGGAAGGTTGGCAAACTGATTTTACAGGACAGGGGAGGGTTGTCAAACTGATTTTACAGGACAGGGTTGTCAAACTGATTTTACAGGACAGGGGAAGGTTGGCAAACCGATTTTAAAGGACAGGGGAGGGTTGGCAAACTGATTTTACAGGACAGGGGAGGGTTGTCAAACTGATTTTACAGGACAGGGGAGGGTTGTCAAACTGATTTTACAGGACAGGGGAGGGTTGGCAAACTGATTTTACAGGACAGGGGAGGGTTGTCAAACTGATTTTACAGGACAGGGGAAGGTTGGCAAACTGATTTTACAGGACAGGGGAGGGTTGTCAAACTGATTTTAAAGGACAGGGTTGTCAAACTGATTTTACAGGACAGGGGAGGGTTGTCAAACTGATTTTACAGGACAGGGGAAGGGAGTGTGTTTTTTTCCTGGTAACATTCGCTCTTCTGCTCGTATTTTCCCTGTAAACAATAACTTAACTTACTTGGATGTTACCCTAATTAAAGTTTAGAAATGTTAGTGGAAGTTCGGTATGGTGTGGCTGTTATTAAGCGTCAGCTACTGCAGGCCTATGACATGAAGGCGGTGCGCCCCGATACTCCAGCTGGCTCTGATAGTTGAACTTGAGGTGAGAAAGACTGTTTCAGGCCTACCAGAGTTACGGTGCATTCGGAAAGTATTCAGACCCCTTCACTATTTACACATTTTGTTACGTTACAGCCTTATTCTAAATTGGATTACATTTTTAAAAATCCTCATCAATCTACTCACAAAACCCCATAATGACAATGCGAAAACAGGTTTTTAGAAAACTGAAATACCTTATTTTCACAAGTATTCAGACCCTTTGCTATGAGACTCGAAATTGAGCTGAGTTGCATCCTCTTTCTATTGACCATCCTTGAGATGTTTCTACAACTTGACTGGAGTCAACCTGTGGTAAATTCAATTGATTGGAAATTATTTGAAAAGGCACACACCTGTCTATATAAGGTCCCACAGTTGACAGTGTATGTCAGTGCAAAATACAAGCCATAAGGTCGAAGGAATTATCCGTAGAGCTCCGAGACAGGATTGTGTCGAGGCACAGACCTGGGAAAGGGTACCAAAACAAGGTCCCCAAGAACACAGTGGCCTCCATACTTCTTAAATGGAAGAAGTTTGGAACCACCAAGACTCTTCCTAGAGCTGTCCACCTGGCCAAACTGAGCAATCAGGGGAGAAGGGCCTTGGTCAGGGAGGTGACCAAGAAAACCGATGGTCACTCTGAGTGAGCTCTTGAGTTCCTCTGTGGAGATGGGAGAACCTTCCAGAAGGACAACCATCTCTGCAGCACTCCGCCAATCAGGCCTTTATTGTAGAGTGGCCAGACGGAGTCCCTTTTCTCAGTAAAAGGCACATGACAGCCCACTTGGAGTTTGCGAAAAGGCACCTAAAGACACTCAGACCATGAGAAACAGGATTATCTGGTCTGATGAAACCAAGATTGATCTCTTTGGCCTGAATACCAAGTGTCACGTCTAGAGGAAACCTGGGAATCTCCCTACGGTGAAGCATGGTGGTGGCAGCATCATGCTGTGGGGATGTTTTTCAGCTGCAGGGACTGGGAGACGAGTCAGAATCGAGGTAAAGATGAACGGAGCAAAGTACAGAGAGATCCTTGATGAAAACCTGCTCCAGAACATTCAGGACCTCAGACTGGGGTGAAAGTTCACCTTCCAACAGGACAACGACCCTAAGCACACAGCCAAGACAACGCAGGAGTGGCTTCGGGACAAGTCTCTGAATGTCCTTGAGTGGCCCAGCCAGAGCCCGGACTTGAACCTGATCGAATATCTCTGGAGAGAGATGAAAATTGGTGTGCAAATTGCTGTCCAACCTGACAGAGTTTGAGAGGATCGGCAGAAAACAATTGGAGAAACTCCCCAAATACAGGTGTGCCAAGTTTGTAGCGTCATACCCAAGAAGACTCAAGGCTGTAATCGCTGCCAAAGGTGCTTCAAGAAAGTACTGAGTAAAGGGTCTGAATACTTATGTACATTTGATATTTAAGTTTTCTATTTTATTTTTATGAATTAGCAAAAATGCCTAAAAAACAGTTTTTCCTTTGTCATTATGGGGTAGTGTGATGTCATTATGGGGTATGGTGATGTCATTATGGGGTTTGGTGACGTCATTATGAGGTAGTGTGATGTCATTATAGGGTAGTGTGATGTCATTATGGGGTAGTGTGATGTCATTATGGGGTATGGTGTGTAAATTGATGAGGGAAAAAAACAAGTGAATCCATGTTAGAATAAGGATGTAACGTAAGAAAATGTGGAAAAAGGGAAGGGGTCTGAATACTTTCCAAATGCCAAGAATGTGAAAAGCTGTCATCAAGGCAAACAGTGGCTATTTGTTTAACACTTTTTTGGTTACTACATGATTCCATATGTGTTATTTCATAGTTTGATGTCTTCACTATTATTCTACAATGTAGAAAATAGTATAAAAATAAAGAAAATCCTGGAATGAGTAGGTGTTCTAAAACTTTTGACCAGCATATTATATAATTGGAGCCAATTTCCTCCTACAACAGGACAATGATCCAAAGCACAGCTCCAAACTATGCAAGAACTATTTAGGGAAGAAGCAGTCAGTCTGCTAAATGACTTAAATGTAAATGTAAATGTATTCTGTCTATAATGGAGTGGCCAGCACAGATCTCAACCCTATTGAGCTGTTGTGGGAGCAGCTTGACCGTATGGTACGTAAGAAGTGCCAATCAAGCCATTCCAACTTGTGGGAGGTGCTTCAGGAAGCATGGGGTGAAATCTCTTCAGATTACCTCTTCAAATTGACAACTAGAATGCCAAATCAAATCAAATCAAATCAAATTTATTTATATAGCCCTTCGTACATCAGCTGAAATCTCAAAGTGCTGTACAGAAACCCAGCCTAAAACCCCAAACAGCAAGCAATGCATGTGAAAGAAGCACGGTGGCTGGGAAAAACTCCCTAGGAAAAACTCCTGAGAAAGGCCAAAAACCTAGGAAGAAACCTAGAGAGGAACCAGGCTATGAGGGGTGGCCAGTCCTCTTCTGGCTGTGCCGGGTGGATATTATAACAGAACATAGTCAAGATGTTAAAATGTTCGTAAATGACCAGCATGGCCAAATAATAATAATCATAGTAATTGTCGAGGGTGCAACAAGCACGTCCGGTGAACAGGTCAGGGTTCCGTAGCCGCAGGCAGAACAGTTGAAACTGGAGCAGCAGCATGGCCAGGTGGACTGGGGACAGCAAGGAGTCATCATGCCAGGTAGTCCTAGGGCTCAGGTCCTCCGAGAGAAAGAAAGAAAGAAAGAAAGAGAGAATTAGAGAGAGCATATTTACATTCACACAGGACACCGGATAAGACAAGAGAATACTCCAGATGTAACAGACTGACCCTAGCCCCCCGACACATAAACTACTGCAGCATAAATACTGGAGGCTGAGACAGGAGGGATCAGAAGACACTGTGGCCCCATCCGATGATACCCCCGGACAGGGCCAAACAGGCAGGATATAACCCCACCCACTTTGCCAAAGCACAGCCCCCCACACCACTAGAGGGATATCTACAACCACCAACTTACCGTCCGAAGACAAGGCCGAGTATAGCCCACAAAGATGTCCGCCACGGCACAACCCAAGGGGGGGGCGCCAACCCAGACAGGAAGACCACGTCAGTGGCTCAACCTACTCAAGTGACGCACCCCTCCCATGGACGGCATGGAAGAACACCAGTAAGTCAGTGACTCAGCCCCTGTAAAAGGGTTAGAGGCAGAGAATCCCAGTGGGAAGAGGGGAACCGACAAGGCAGAGACAGCAAGGGCGGTTCGTTGCTCCAGCCTTTCCGTTCACCTTCACACTCCTGGGCCAGACTATACTTAATCATAGGACCTACTGAAGAGATAAGTCTTCAGTAAAGACTTAAAGGTTGAGACTGAGTCTGCGTCTCTCACATGGGTAGGCAGACCATTCCATAAAAATGGAGCTCTATAGGAGAAAGCCCTACCTCCAGCCGTTTGCTTAGAAATTCTAGGGACAATTAGGAGGCCTGCGTCTTGTGACCGTAGCGTACGTGTAGGTATGTACGGCAGGACCAAATCGGAAAGATAGGTAGGAGCAAGCCCATGTAATGCTTTGTAGGTTAGCAGTAAAACCTTGAAATCAGCCCTTGCCTTAACAGGAAGCCAGTGTAGGGAAGCTAGCACTGGAGTAATATGATCAAATTTTTTGGTTCTAGTCAGGATTCTAGCAGCCGTATTTAGCACTAACTGAAGTTTGTTTAGTGCTTTATCCGGGTAGCCGGAAAGTAGAGCATTGCAGTAGTCGAGCCTAGAAGTAACAAAAGCATGGATTAATTTTTCTGCGTCATTTTTGGACAGAAAGTTTCTGATTTTTGCAATGTTACGTAGATGGAAAAAAGCTGTCCTTGAAGCAGTCTTGATATGTTCTTCAAATGCCAAAGATCTGCAAAGGCTGTAATTGCTGCAAATGGAGGATTCTTTGACAAAAGCAAAGTTTGAAGGACACAATTATTATTTCAATTAAAAATCATTATTTATAACCTTGTCAACATCTTGACTATATTTCCTATTCATTTTGCAACTAATTTCATTTCATGTATGTTTTCATGGAAAACAAGGACATTTCTAAGTGACCCAAAACTTTTGAACGGTAGTGTATATGATTTAGTTATTAAAATATTAATTTGGCCAACATCCCTTGTGTAGGGTTGGCAGGTAGCCTAGTGGTTAGAGCGTAGGACTAGTAACCGGAAAGGTTGTAAGATTGAATCCCCGAGCTGACAAGGTAAAAATCTGTCGTTCTGCCCCTGAACAAGGGATGTGTTTTCTGTTAGTCCAGATTGTCAAGCAAGCCTTCTATACTGGGTAAACCTATAAGGTAGCGAGGGATGTGTTTTCTGTTTGTACAGATTGACATAATGGATTTATTGTCGTCTTGAAAACGCAAACCAGGATATTGAAGTGCCAGAAGTCGGTATGTTTTGTTTATTGGTTGTGTGGTGCACTGGCACAGAAACCTGTTAGTTGGAAAATGTGTTGCATATTGTAACGGTAGTCGTACGTAATGGACCAAGGCGCAGTGGGTTGAGTGCTCATCTTAAATTTATTTGAACACTGAACAAAACAAGAAAACGATCGAATGAACAGTGTTGTAGGCTAACACACAGCAGTACAACAACAACTGGTGAAAGTGACAGGTGAAACAAGGCTACCTAAGTATGACTCTCAATCAGCAACAACAATGTACAGCTGTTCCTGATTGAGAGCCACACCAGGCCAACACAAAGAAATACACAACCTAGAAAACCATAGAAATACAAAACAAGAACATTACCCAAAAACCCCGGAACACATAAATCAAACACCCCTCTTACATAAATACATATCCCATAAACCCCAAACCACATAAAACAAATACCCCCTGCCACGTCCTGACTAAACTACAATAACCCCTTATACTGGTCAGGACGTGACACATATTTTATATAATTATAAATATGGCATCAAAATGTTGAAAATCTGATTTCCTCATAGCTGATGATTGTCTGCAGCCAGCTCTGATCGTAGTGTAATGAAACAGGCAGGTAGAGGTCCTCTGTGTGTCGTCAGTGAACCCTCAACCTTCTAGTCGGCTCTGATCGTAGTGTAATGAAACAGGCAGGTAGATCTCCTCTGTGTGTCGTCAGTGAACCCTCGACCTTCTAGTCGGCTCTGATCGTAGTGTAATGAAACAGGCAGGTAGATCTCCTTTGTGGTCGTCAGTGAACCCTCAACCTTCTAGTCGGCTCTGATCGTAGTGTAATGAAACAGGCAGGTAGATCTCCTTTGTGGTCGTCAGTGAACCCTCAACCTTCTAGTCGGCTCTGATCGTAGTGTAATGAAACAGGCAGGTAGATCTCCTTTGTGGTCGTCAGTGAACCCTCAACCTTCTAGTCGGCTCTGATCGTAGTGTAATGAAACAGGCAGGTAGAGCTCCTTCGTGGTCGTCAGTGAACCCTCAACCTTCTAGTCGGCTCTGATCGTAGTGTAATGAAACAGGCAGGTAGATCTCCTTTGTGGTCGTCAGTGAACCCTCAACCTTCTAGTCGGCTCTGATCGTAGTGTAATGAAACAGGCAGGTAGATCTCCTTTGTGGTCGTCAGTGAACCCTCAACCTTCTAGTCGGCTCTGATCGTAGTGTAATGAAACAGGCAGGTAGAGGTCCTCTGTGGTCGTCAGTGAACCCTCAACCTTCTAGCCTGTAACCCTGTGTGGCATCTATTGTGCCACAAAAGCAAAGTCGATATCTACCTTTATAAAATTAGGGTCACTACAGTTATTGTTATTTGTGGTCGTAATCATTATTTTGAGTTCATTCTATGACAGGGTGTTCAATTGATTTTACAGTAGAAGGGGGGGGGGGTCATGTGGAAATATATTTTACTTTGAGGAGGGGGGTGCATTTATTTTTATGACGCCTTGAGTTGGACCAGCCCCAGTAAATCTGTCCCTTACAAATATTATTTCAATCATATTGCTTTCATACAGACAGACAAACACACACACACACATTGCCTACAGGTCCGATATAGTAACAGATCTGATATCTGACAAAGTAAACATTATATATTAAACATTGTAAACTTTGTCATGTTGTATAGAAATTCAGTTTTGCATTAAAGTGCATCAATATGACAGTATCACATCAACTCAATCAGTTATATGATTTGATCTTTAGAGTGAAAGATTTAGAGAAACTGTTTGAAGTGCTGTGGTCTGTAGTCAGTGCTGTTTGAAGTGCTGTGGTCTGTAGTCAGTGCTGTTTGAAGTGCTGTGGTCTGTAGTCAGTGCTGTTTGAAGTGCTGTGGTCTGTAGTCAGTGCTGTTTGAAGTGCTGTGGTCTGTAGTCAGTGCTGTTTGAAGTGCTGTGGTCTGTAGTCAGTGCTGTTTGAAGTGTCATGGTGTGTAGTCAGTGCTGTTTGAAGTGTCGTGGAGTGTAGTCAGTGTTGTTTGAAGTGCTGTGGTCTCTAGTCAGTGTTGTTTGAAGTGCCGTGGTGTGTAGTCAGTGCTGTTTGAAGTGCTGGGGTCTGTGCTGTTTGAAGTGTTGTGGTCTGTAGTCAGTGCTGTTTGAAGTGTTATGGTCTGTAGTCAGTGCTGTTTGAAGTGCTGTGGTCTGTGCTGTTTGAAGTGTTGTGGTCTGTAGTCAGTGCTGTTTGAAGTGTTATGGTCTGTAGTCAGTGCTGTTTGAAGTGTTGTGGTCTGTAGTCAGTGCTGTTTGAAGTGTCAGGGTCTGTAGTCAGTGCTGTTTGAAATGCTGTGGTCTGTAGTCAGTGCTGTTTGAAGTGTCGGGGTCTGTAGTCAGTGCTGTTTGAAATGCTGTGGTGTGTAGTCAGTGCTGTTTGAAGTGCTGTGGTGTGTAGTCAGTGCTGTCTGAAGTGTCGGGGCCTGTAGTCAGTGTTGTTTGAAGTCCGTAGTCAGGGCTTGTTTTGACGGACCTGTAGCTGCTCCTTGATTTGTTACAAGGCTGAGTAGCTGAATGACCTTTCGCTGAATCGCCCACCAACCCACATCAAGAGCCTTTAACAGACAGCCAGGAGAAACACAAAGGCTCAGGCATACACTTGACTGTTCACACACACACACACACACACACACACACACACACACACACACACACACACACACACACACACACACACACACACACACACACACACACACACACACACACACACACACACACACACAGATTGTCCTCTGCCAGGGAGTCTTTCAGGCAGGAAGCTGATGCCAGAACTCCATTGAGGTCTTCCCCATAGAGAGAGAGAGAGAGAGAGAGAGAGAGAGAGAGAGAGAATGCTTCTCCTGTCTTTGTGTGGCATCATCAGAAGATTGTGTTTGCAAAAGCATCACCCCTGAAATAGAATCTCATATAAACGTTATCATCAAAATATGATTGACTGTTTGGGATCATCGTTCAGTTTTCTTCCTGAATCGTTAAGTCCCTGTCAAGTGGGTCTTTGTGTAACACCGTAGACTGATCACGTTAATCAATGCCTTCAATTAATCAGTCTGCCATCTGATAGGGCTCCAATTCAGACAGCAAATGACGTTTGGCGTCTCTAACAATGTGTAGAGGGTTGACGTGTGGAGTCTCTAATGACGTGTAGTGGTTTGTGTCAGCGGTGTTGTAGTTCTTTGTGTCAGCAGTGTTGTAGTTCTCTGAACCCATCTGTAACCCCGTCGCTGCTCTAACGTGTGTCTATGGAGGGAGTGGATGGGCGCTGGACGAGTACGAGAGCAGAATTGAGAATTGTCGCTGGTACTACCAGTTACCCTGACTACAGTGAGTACTGTCGAGTCCAGATATTGTAGTGACCTTAACTTAACACCTAGCAACCTTATAAAGAGGTTTAGACCTCTTGGCGTAACGGTTGAGGTGTTGGCTGGACAGTCGCTGGACCTGGGTTCGAGTCCCGGTCAAGACTACCCCTGGAATACAATACAATATGTAAAGTACCAGTTCCAATACACTCTTAGAAAAAAAGGTGCTATCTAGAACCCAAAAGGTTTCTTTCGCTATCCCCATAGGAGAACCCTTTTTGGTTCCAGGTAGAACCCTTTTTGGTTCCAGGTAGAACCCTTTTGGTTCCAGGTAGAACCCTTTTTGGTTCCAGGTAGAACCCTTTTTGGTTCCAGGTAGAACCCTTTTTGGTTCCGGGTAGAACCCTTTTTGGTTCTGTATAGAACCCTTTTAGGTTCTATGTAGAACCCTTTCCACAGAGGGCTCTACCTGGACACCTAAAGGGTTCTACCTGGACACCAAAAGGGTTCTACCTGGAACCAAAAACGGTTCTACCTGGAACCCAAAAGTGTTCTACCTTGACACCAAAAGGGTTCTACCTGGAACCCAAAGTGGTTCTACCTGGACGCCAAAAAGAGTTATCCTATGTGGACAGCTGAAAAACCCTTTTGGAACCATTCTTTTTTCTAAGAGTGTATTGCTCATATCAGATGTGTAGGATAATGACTTGGTATAAAGCCTCTGGCCCCGAGGCATTACATACACACTGTTAATATTGTAGTGAATTTAAGTGGCTCTTTAGAAATGATCATTTCACCAGCAAACTTCCCTGGCTGAGACACCAAGCCATTGAAGCAGACGTATCCTTTACAGATACAGAGCGCTCGTACCTTCTCAAATTGCCAGGCAGCTTTTCTATTGTTTGATGAGGAACATTGACTCTCTCGAATACCAGTTACCGTGAGTCCCCTGGTGATGCAGGACTCTGTAATCAGTCACCGCTTGTAATTAACCTCTCGTATTACTTCTTAACGTCTGCCTAAGGAAAACAGTCTTCATCGGAGAACATTAAACATTCCCCCCAGCTGTGTTGTAATGAAACATGGACATCATGTAGTCTACGTCTCATACAGTATCATGACTTACAGAGGTAGATCATGTATCAACAATAACACCACTGTAGATATAAGACTATTCCCTCATATATCACTGACTGTAAAGACATGTTGTTAAGGGTCATCAGGGACTGTAAAGACATGTTGTTAAGGGTCGTCAGGGACTGTAAAGACATGTTGTTTAGGGTCATCAGGAAGGGACTGTAAAGACATGTTGTTAAGGGTCATCAGGGACTGTAAAGACATGTTATTAAGGGTCATCAGGGACTGTAAAGACATGTTGTTAAGGGTCGTCAGGGACTGTAAAGACATGTTGTTAAGGGTCATCAGGGACTGTAAAGACATGTTATTAAGGGTCATCAGGGACTGTAAAGACATGTTGTTAAGGGTCATCAGGGACTGTAAAGACATGTTGTTAAGGGTCATCAGGGACTGTAAAGACATGTTGTTAAGGGTCGTCAGGGACTGTAAAGACATGTTGTTAAGGGTCATCAGGGACTGTAAAGACATGTTGTTAAGGGTCGTCAGGGACTGTAAAGACATGTTGTTAAGGGTCATCAGGGACTGTAAAGACATGTTGTTAAGGGTCATCAGGAAGGGACTGTAAAGACATGTTGTTAAGGGTCATCAGGGACTGTAAAGACATGTTATTAAGGGTCATCAGGGACTGTAAAGACATGTTGTTAAGGGTCATCAGGGACTGTAAAGACATGTTATTAAGGGTCATCAGGGACTGTAAAGACATGTTATTAAGGGTCATCAGGGACTGTAAAGACATGTTGTTAAGGGTCATCAGGAAGGGACTGTAAAGACATGTTGTTAAGGATCATCAGGGGCTGTAAAGACATGTTGTTAAGGATCATCATGAATGGACTGTAAAGACATGTTGTTAATGGTAATTTTGTCTCTTTCTTTCTCTCTTCTTTCTCTCCCCTCTCCTCTTCTCCCCCCTCCCCCTCTCCCCCCTCCTCCCACCTCCTCCTCCAGACAGCCCAGACGGTCCTCCTGGTGGTCGCAGCCTTCCTGACCTGTTGGATGCCTCATCACATCATCGCCATGTGGGTGGAGTTTGGAGTGTTCCCGCTCAACGACGCCTCCTTTGCGTTGCGGATCATCTCCCACTGCCTGGCGTACGGGAACTCCTGCATCAACCCCATCCTGTACGCCTTCCTGTCAGAGAACTTCCGGAAGGCCTGTCGACAGGTGTTCACCTGTCGGTTCCTCTACCCTCCACCCCCACAGGAGAAGGTGGTGCGCATCCGCATGGAGAACTTCTCAACTACACACTCTATTACCACTAATATCTGACACCACACTCTCTATTACCACTAATATCTGACACCACACTCTCTATTACCACTAATATCTGACACCACAATCTCTATTACCACTAATATCTGACACCACACTCTCTTTTACCACTTATATCTGACACCACACTCTCTATTACCACTTATATCTGACACCACACTCTCTATTACCACTAATATCTGACACCACACACTCTATTACCACTAATATCTGACACCACACACACTCTCTATTACCACTAATATCTGACACCACACTCTCTATTACCACTAATATCTGACACCACACTCTCTATTACCACTATATCTGACACCACACACTCTATTACCACTAATATCTGACACCACACTCTCTATTACCACTGATATCTGACACCACACACACTCTCTATTACCACTAATATCTGACACCACACTCTCTATTACCACTAATATATGACACCACACTCTCTATTACCACTGATATCTGACACCACACAAACTCTCTATTACCACTAATATCTGACACCACACTCTCTATTACCACTGGTATCTGACACCACACACTCTCTATTACCACTAATATCTGACACCATACACACTCTCTATTACCACTGATATCTGACACCACCCACTCTATTACGACTAATATCTGACACCACACTCTCTATTACCACTAATATATATTACTACTAATATCTGACACCACCCACTCTTTTACGACTAATATCTGACACCACACTCTCTATTACCACTAATATCTGACACCACACACTCTCTATTACCACTAATATCTAACACCACACTCTCTATTACCACTCATATCTGACACCACACTCTCTATTACCACTAATATCTAACACCACACTCTCTATTACCACTAATATCTGACACCACACACTCTCTATTACCACTAATATCTGACACCACACACTCTATTACCACTGGTATCTGACACCACACTCTCTATTACCACTAATATCTGACACCACACACTCTATTACCACTGATATCTGACACCACACTCTATATTACCACTAATATCTGACAAACACACACACTTACGCACACACACTTACGCACACACACACACTTATGCACACACACACACACACTTATGCACACACACACACACACACACACACACACACACACACACACACACACACACACACACACACACACACACACACACACGCACATAGTCCACCACCAATATCTGAGCTGAGGGAAGGGGAGGACAGGACGTGGACTGGGATTGGGACTAACCAGCTCGTTTGGATTTCAAACACATGAATCTCTTCATGAAGCAGCCAAAATGAATCTCTTCACAAAGCAGCCAAAATAAATCTCTTCATGAAGCAGCCAAAATGAATCTCTTCATGAAGCAGCCAACATGAACCTCTTCATGAAGAAGCCAAAATGAATCTCTTAATGAAGCAGCCAAAATGAATATCTTCATGAAGCAGCCAAAATGAATCTCTTCATGAAGCAGCCAACATGAATCTCTTCATGAAGAAGCCAAAATGAATCTCTTAATGAAGCAGCCAAAATGAATATCTTCATGAAGCAGCCAAAATGAATCTCTTCATGAAGCAGCCAAAATGAATCTCTTCATGAAGCAGCCAAAATGAATCTCATTTTGCAGACAGAAGTACTCTTCAACTGCTGCCTTTATTGGCCATTAATTATTGAGTTGTTGACCAGGCAGCTTGTGGTGGATTCACATACAGACCTGAAGTGGGGGACAAGACTGGGACTGGGACAAGACTGGGACAAGACTGGGACTGGGACAAGACTGGGACTGGGACAAGACTGGGACTGGGACAAGACTGGGACTGGGACTGGGACAAGACTGGGACTGGGAATGGGACTGGGACAAGACTGGGACTGAGACAAGACTGGGACTGAGACAAGACTGGGACTGGGACAAGACTGGGACTGGGACTGGGACAAGACTGGGACTGGGACTGGGACAAGACTGGGACTGAGACAAGACTGGGACTGGGACAAGACTGGGACAAGACTGGGAATGGGGCTGGGACTGGGACAAGACTGGGACTGGGGGTATGACTGGTGCCTGGGGATGGGACAGGGGCCTGGGGATGGGACTGGGGCCTGGGGATGAGACTGGGACTGGGGGTGTGACTGGGACTGGGGCCTGGGGATGGGACTGGGGCCTGGGGATGAGACTGGGACTGGGGGTGTGACTGGGACTGGGGCCTGGGGATGGGACTGGCCCTGGGGATGGGACTGGGACTGGGGGTGTGACTGGGACTGGGGCCTGGGTATGGGACTGAGGCCTGGGGATGGGACTGGGACTGGGGATGGGACTGGCCCTGGGGATGGGACTGGGACTGGGGGTGTGACTGGGACTGGGGCCTGGGTATGGGACTGAGGCCTGGGGATGGGACTGGGACTGGGGCCTGGGGATGGTACTGAGGCCTGCGGATGAGACTGAGGCCTGGGGATGGGACTGGGGCCTGGGGATGAGACTGGGACTGGGGCCTGGGGATGGGACTGGGGCCTGGGGATTGGACTGGGGCTGGGGATGAGACTGGGGATGGGACTGGGACTGGGGCCTGGGGATGAGATTGGGACTGGGGCCTGGGGATGGGACTGGTGCCTGGGGATGGGACTGGGGATGGGACTGGGCCTGGGGATGGGACTGGGGATGGGCCTGGGGATAGGACTGGGACTGGGGCCTGGGGATGGGACTGGGGCCTGGGGATGGGACTGGGCCCTGGGGATGAGACTGGGACTGGGGGATGGGACTGGGGCCTGGGGATGGGACTGGGGCCTGGGGATGGGACTGGGGCCTGGGGATGAGACTGGGGCTGGGGATGGGACTGGGGATGGGACTGGGACTGGGGCCTGGGGATGAGATTGGGACTGGGGCCTGGGGATGGGACTGGTGCCTGGGGATGGGACTGGGGATGGGACTGGGGCCTGGGGATGGGACTGGGACTGGGGATGGGCCTGGGGATAGGACTGGGACTGGGGCCTGGGGATGGGACTGGGACTGGGGATGGGCCTGGGGATAGGACTGGGACTGGGGCCTGGGGATGGGACTGGGGCCTGGGGATGGGACTGGGCCCTGGGGATGAGACTGGGACTGGGGCCTGGGGATGGGACTGGGGCCTGGGGATGGGACTGGGGCCTGGGGATGGGCCTGGGGATGGGACTGGGGCCTGGGGATGGGACTGGGGCCTGGGGATGGGCCTGGGGATGGGACTGGGGCCTGGGGATGGGACTGGGGCCTGGGGATAAGACTGGGACTGGGGATGGGACTGGGGCCTGGGGATGGGACTGGGGCCTGGGGATTGGACTGGGGCTGGGGATGAGACTGGGGATGGGACTGGGACTGGGGCCTGGGGATGAGATTGGGACTGGGGCCTGGGGATGGGACTGGTGCCTGGGGATGGGACTGGGGATGGGACTGGGGCCTGGGGATGGGACTGGGACTGGGGATGGGCCTGGGGATAGGACTGGGACTGGGGATGGGACTGGGGATGGGCCTGGGGATAGGACTGGGACTGGGGCCTGGGGATGGGACTGGGGCCTGGGGATGGGACTGGGCCCTGGGGATGAGACTGGGACTGGGGCCTGGGGATGGGACTGGGGCCTGGGGATGGGACTGGGGCCTGGGGATGGGACTGGGGCCTGGGGAGGGGACTGGGACTGGGGATGGGCCTGGGGATAGGACTGGGACTGGGGCCTGGGGATGGGACTGGGGCCTAGGGATGGGACTGGGCCCTGGGGATGAGACTGGGACTGGGGGATGGGACTGGGGCCTGGGGATGGGACTGGGGCCTGGGGATGGGCCTGGGGATGGGACTGGGGCCTGGGGATGGGACTGGGGCCTGGGGATGGGCCTGGGGATGGGCCTGGGGATGGGACTGGGGCCTGGGGATAAGACTGGGACTGGGGATGGGACTGGGGCCTGGGGATGGGACTGGGGATGGGACTGGGGCCTGGGGATGGGACTGGGGCCTGGGGATGGGACTGGGGCCTGGGGATGGGACTGGGGATGGGACTGGGACTGGGGATGGGACTGGGGCCTAGGGATGGGACTGGGGCCTGGGACTGGGGCCTGGGGATGGGACTGGGACTGGGGATGGGACTGGGACTGGGGATGCGATTGGGGCCTGGGGCCTGGGGATGGGACTGGGGCCTGGGGATGGGACTGGGGCCTGGGGATGGGATTGGGGCCTGGGACAGGGGCCTGGGGATGGGACTGGGACTGGGGATGGGACTGGGGCCTGGGGATGGGACCCAGCAGATTGTGACCCCCAACAGATAAAGCAGTAAAACTGCAAGTCTAAGTACTCTTCAAATGCTGGATTTGTTTCATTTTGATTTTGTGACAAGGCTTTTAAACACACAGACCTGAAACACCCAATGCAGACACACTCTTCAACGGAGGCCTGTGATTGGTGATACTGTTAATCAGGGGGATTTTGGAGAACTGAGAAATGGCACTGACTTAGATGGGGAGATTGACTCATTGATTGGATTCGGATTGGATTAGGCCTCACAATCAATTGAATAAACTGTGAAAGCAGGTGATCTTGAGAACATTTTGAACTACAGCCAGTGTTCCTGCAAGTCGCTTAAATATTCCAAACACAAATACCTGCCAACGCAGACCAACTCTTCAGCTTCTGAAACCTCTGGTTGATGGAACGATCCATCAGTCTTACCTGGCTGGCACTGACTTATGAGTGATACCTTTTTGATTGAATAAAGGTGAAAGGAGGTGAGCCTGAAACATTACGGAACTACAGCCAGTATTCCTGCAAGGCTTTTATTATAATGATATATTTTTAGGTTAGAGATAACAGAACAAAACATTTATAATAATTGTAGCTAGTGGGAAAAGTGGAGAAGGTGTTGAAGGATGTACTTGACATTTCCCTTTGTTGAAGATAGAACTCTGAACTGAACTCTCTGAAAGTACAAATTAATTTAATTTTTAACTTGTCAACTCTCCAGTGATTGCTACTTTAAGGGAGGTCCCAAATGGCACCCTATTCACTATTTAGAGCACTACTTTTGATATAAGTCTTGTCAAAAGTAGTGCACGCATATAGGGAAGAGTGTGCCATTTTGAACACGGCCTACAATGGAGTGCTGCTCGCCTGTATTTGATCAATGTGTTTGTGCATTTGCATGAAATATTATACATTTATGACTCTGTGGAATAGTTTTATCGTCAGTATAGATGTTTCATGTTTGTAAGATTTTACCGCTGTTGTCAAGGCGTGTGCGTACTGGTAGCGAAGTCAGGTGCAGGAGAGCAGAGATTTGTGAACAGTCGCACACTTTATTGAGGCAAAAAGTGCAAAACGCGCAAAACAGTCACAAGAATTATGTTTAACAATAAACATCTTTGTGAAAAATAACACGGGAAAAAACAAGCCAGTCTGGCGCGTCAACAAATACACACGTAACAACAAACAATCTTACACAAAGACATGATGGGGATCAGAGGAATAAATACATGTAGATTGATTGGGGAATGAAAAACAGGTGTGCAGGGAACAAGACAAAACAAATGGATACATGAAAAATGGAGCGGTGATGGCTAGAAAGCCGGTGACGTCGACCGCCGAACGCTGCCTGGACAAGGAGAGGAGCCGACTTCGGCGGAAGTCGTGACAGCTATGTAATTCATGTACTGTGTATAAGTACTTTTCTACATTCCCAGCATGTCTTATATTCATCAGGTATGGTCACCACTGGTCCTGTATTGGTAAAACAAAATGGAGGACAACATGTCTTATATTCATCAGGTATGGTCACCACTGGTCCTGTATTGGTAAAACAAAATGGAGGACAACATGTCTTATATTCAACAGGTATGGTCACCACTGGTCCTGTATAGGTAACACAAAATGGAGGACAACATGTCTTATTCATCAGGTATAATCACCACTGGTCCTGTATTGGTAAAACAAAATGGAGGACAACATGTCTTATATTCATCAGGTATGGTCACCACTGGTCCTGTATAGGTAACACAAAATGGAGGACAACATGTCTTATATTCATCAGGTATAATCACCAGTAGTCATGTATTGGTAATGCAAAATGGAGGACAAAAAAACAACAGAGAAATGTAAAGATGAGCACCTCCAAGACTGCGTTCCAAATGGCACCCTATTCGCTATATAGTGCACTACTTTAGACCAGGGCCCATAGGGCTGTGTATAGAGAATAGGATGCTATTCGTTGGCCACAGCACATGTCTTCATTCCCCAATGTGAAGGGTCTAAAACCCTACAGGAGGGTAGCCCTCCAGGAACAGGGTTGGAGAGCCATTGTAAATGAGTCTGTTTACATCATTGCCACCCTGTGGGTAGCTTGTAGCAAGCGCATTGTCTGCTGCTGTGGTCTGTTGGAATGAGTTGCCGTCAGTGTTACTATTCTGAGTTCACTGTTTATGTATTTCATGTTTATAGAAGATGTTCATGCAGAATAATTATCCTGCTCTGTTTATTAAAACCCTGCGACACTGCACTCCCACTACGTCACAAATGGCACCCTATTCCCTATATAGTGTACTACTATAGACCAGAGCCCTATTCCCTATATAGTGGTACTACTTTAGACCAGAGCCCTATTCCCTATATAGTGGTACTACTATAGACCAGCCCTATTCCCTATATAGTGGTACTACTATAGACCAGAGCCCTATTCCCTATATAGAGCACTACTTTAGACCAGAGCCCTATTCCCTATTTAGTGCCCTACTTTAGACCAGGGCCTGTCACAGGTTAGGTTTTCAGAAGACTGAGGTAGGTTTCCCTCCATCTTTTTACCTGGGCTTTGCTCCTTTTCATATTTATTTTGATCCTGACAAACTCCCCAGTCCCTGCTGGTGACAAGCATACCCATAACATGATGCTGCCACTACAATACTTAAAAATACACTGGGTTTTTCTCAATTCAATGTTTTCCATAAGCAGCATTTTTCCAAGATAAGGTGGTACTGCGACCACGACAGGTAACCCAGTAGTTCTATATATCTGCAGCTGTGGTCTTCCCATGTTATTTTTAGTTTAGTCCCAGGGCCACTATTCACAAAGCGTCTCAGAGCTGAATACAGGCCCAAATCTCAGTTACTTTAAGGTAGGGAGACATGTCAAACCTTAAGGTATGGAACGTCGTTTGGGTCGTTGCATGTCAAAAAGATACACGTCAAATAAACTTTTAATTTCACACGTAAAATAACACAAGTCTACTATAAATGTTTTTGCACGTGCAAGCCAAGTGCCACCAAACGAGCAGGATACATTTTTTTGTTGCAAATATCTTTGATACAGATGTGATTATCAACTTCTGTGGTAGCTAGCTAGCTTTAGCTTGGTAGCTAGCTTAATAAGCTTGGTAGCTAGCTTTAGCTTGGTAGCTAGCTTAAGCTTGACACCTAGCTTTAGTTTGACACCTAGCTAGCACCACTGCAACCAGCCTGAAAACAATGACCAGTAGTCATTTCAATATTCTTAGCAATGATTTAGGAATCATTGTGAGTAAGTATTCGCTAGGTAGCCACTTGTTGTCCACCTATTGAAATTGAACTTCAGTTCATGAAAAATTGCCAGCTACTTAACCCTGTTTCCCAAAGCTAACGTTATAAGCTTGTGTTGTCATGTGTTGCTGATTTGCTATGTTGTTGTCTTAGGTCTCTCTTTATCTAGTGTTGTGTTGTCTCTCTTGTTGTGATGTGTGTTTTGTCCTACATTTATTTATATATATATAAACTCAGCAAAAAAAGAAACATCCCTTTTTCAGGACCCTGTGTTTCAAAGATAATTTGTAAGAATTCAAATAACTTCACAGAGCTTCATTGTAAAGGGTTTAAACACTCTTTCCCATGCTTGTCCAATGAACCATAAACAATTAATGAACATGCACCTGTGGAACGGTCGTTAAGACACTAACAGCTTACAGACGGTAGGCAATTAAGGCCACAGTTATGAAAACTTAGGACACTAAAGAGGCCTTTCTACTGACTCTGAAAAAACACCAAAAGAAAGATGCCCAGGGTCCCTGCTCATCTGCGTGAACATGCCTTAGGCATGCTGCAAGGAGGCATGAGGACTGCAGATGTGGCCAGGGCAATAAATTGCAATGTCCGTACTGTGAGACGCCTAAGACAGCACTACAGGGAGACAGGACGGACAGCTGATCGTCCTCGCAGTGGCAGACCACGTGTAACAACACCTGCACAGGATCGGTACATCCGAACATCACACCTGCGGGACAGGTACAGGATGGCAACAACAACTGCCCGAGTTACACCAGGAATGCAAAAATCCCTCCATCAGTGCTCAGACTGTCCGCAATAGGCTGAGAGAGGCTGGACTGAGGGCGTGTAGGCCTGTTGTAAGGCAGGTCCTCACCAGACATCACCGGTAACAACGTCACCTATGGGCACAAACCCACCGTCGCTGGACCAGACAAGACTGGTAAAAAGTGTTCTTCACTGACGAGTCACGGTTTTGTCTCACCAGGGGTGATGGTTGGATTCACGTTTATCGTCGAAGGAATGAGCGTTACACCGAGGCCTGTACTCTGGAGTGGGATTGATTTGGAGGTGGAGGGTCCGTCATTGTCTGGGGCGGTGTGTCACAGCATTATCATACTGAGCTTGTTGTTATTGCAGGCAATCTCAACGCTGTACGTTACAGGGAAGACATCCTCCTCCCTCATGTGGTACCCTTCCTGCAGGCTCATCCTGACATGACCCTCCAGCATGACAATGCCACCAGCCATACTGCTCTTTCTGTGCGTGATTTCCTACAAGACAGGAATGTCAGTGTTCTGCCATGGCCAGCGAAGAGCCCGGATCTCAATCTCATTGACCAGTTGGATCGGAGGGTGAGGGCAAGGGCCATTCCCCCCAGAAATGTCCGGGAACTTGCAGGTGCCTTGGTGGAAGAGTGGGGTAACATCTCACAGAAAGAACTGGCAAATCTGGTGCAGTCCATGTGGAGGAGATGCACTGCAGTATTTAATGCAGCTGGTGGCCACACCAGATACTGACTGTTACTTTTGATTTTGACCCCCCCCCCCTTTGTTCAGGAACACGTTATTCCATTTCTATTAGTCACATGTCTGTGGAACTTGTTCAGTTTATGTCTCAGTTGTTGAATCTTGTATTGTTCATACAAATATTTACACATGTTAAGTTTGCTGAAAATAAACAGTTGACAGTGAGAGGATGTTATATAAATATATGCTTTTTTTAAATCTCGGCCCCCGTCCCCGCAGGAGGCCTTTTGGTAGGCCGTCATTGTAAATAAGAATTTGTTCTTAACTGACTTACCTAGTTAAAAAAAGGTTAAATAAATAAGCAGCCACCTAGATTCTTCTGGCTTGACAGGACCGGGTTATGTGTTGTGAAGCTAGCCACAATGTTGGAATTTGCTGTTCTCCTTCAAAAATAAAAGTCCCTCCTTGAAAGTGACGCAGAAGGTTACAATTGGTGGAATCATGCCATAGACTAGATAATGTTGAACAAGGTTGGATTGGGGATCAATGAAATGGGGTATCAGTCTACTCAGTACTCAAGTACTTTTTCCCCAAAGTCCTCCTCAGAGTTCTCAGACTGCAAAACATCAAAGTTGCATTGTTTTTCCTCTGGAATACACACAGTTGGTTGACTGGTACAATAAATGTAGCTCAATTCACAGTGGATTCAGAGTCCCGCAATAAGAGCTACGATGCTAATGTTCTCTGGGTGTCAATGAGTAGACTGATACCCCATGTCATTGATCCACAATAAAAGCTACGATGCTAATGTTCTCTGGGTGTCAATGAGTAGACTGATACACCATGTCATTGATCCACAATAAGAGCTACGATGCTAATGTTCTCTGGGTGTCAATGAGTAGACTGATACCCCATGTCATTGATCCACAATCCATAGGTAAGGCTGTACAGTTAAATACAACTCTCCTTCCGTGGCCTCCAACTGCTCTTAAATGCAAGTAAAACTAAATGCATGCTCTTCAACTGATCGCTGCCTGCACCTGCCCGCCCGTCCAGCATCACTGCTCTGGACGGTTCTGACTTAGAATATGTGGACAACTACAAATACCTAGGTGTCTGGTTAGACTGTAAACTCTCCTTCCAGACTAAGCATTAAGCATCTCCAATCCAAAATTAAATCTAGAATCGGCTTCCTATTTCGCAACAAAGCATCCTTCACTCATGCTGCCAAACATACCCTCGTAAAACTGACCATCCTACCGATCCTCGACTTCGGCGATGTCATTTACAAAATAGCCTCCAACACTCTACTCAGCAAATTGGATGTAGTCTATCACAGTGCCATCCAGCGCTGGCTGGCCCTCGCTTCATATTCGTCGCCAAACCCACTGGCTCCAGGTCATCTATAAGTCTTTGCTAGGTAAAGCCCCGCCTTATCTCAGCTCACTGATCACCATAGCAGCATCCACCCGTAGCATGTGCTCCAGCAGGTATATCTCACTGGTCACCCCCAAAGCCAATTCATCCTTTGGTTGCCTTTCCTTCCAGTTCTCTGCTGCCAATGACTGGAACGAATTGCAAAAATGACTGAAGCTGGAGACTCATACCTCCCTCACTAACTTTAAGCATCAGCTGTCAGAGCAGCTCACAGATCACTGCACCTGTACATAGCCCATCTGTAAACAGCCCATCCAACTACCTCATCCCCATATTGTTATTTATTTATTTATTTTTGCTCCTTTGCACCCCAGTATTTCTACTTCACATTCATCTTCTGCACATCTATCCCTCCAGTGTTTAATTGCTAAATTGTAATTAATTCGTAACTACAGCCTATTTATTGCCTTACCTCCCTAATCTTACCTCATTTGCACACACTGTATATAGATTTTTTCAATTGTGTTATTGACTGTACATTTGTAACTCTGTGTTGTTGTTTGTGTCGCACTGCTTTGCTTTATCTTGGCCAGGTCGCAGTTTTAAATGAGAACTTGTTCTCGACTGGCCTACCTGGTTAAATAAAGGTGAAATGCATTTGAAAAAATAAAAAAATACATCCAGTGTGATTTCAACAGATTTTTGTCAAATTAACAAATTATTATCTTTTGTTGATTTTATATAACAACAATTCTAACCTCATTTTAGCATGATCTATTCAATTATGGCTTAATTCCACTATTTGTATTCGTTTGCATCACCGTCAATTACATACTTTTATTTTGAAGGCCGGGCTAATCCTTATTGTGGCTAGCTTCACATAGACGGGTCCGACCACCGTTAATCAAATAAGAACTGTCTTATAAATTAGGGGTTATTTTAGATGATGACACCCAGCTATATAGTTAGCTAGCCTACTATAGCTACTGAAACAGATGATGTCGTTTTGCTATTTTTTTAGGGGAAGGCCATTGTTTGCATCCATCAGCTAGCTTGTGTAACGGGCGTCGTATGAAGTGGACGAAGGTTGAGTGCTCATTTTAACTTTTATTTGAACACTGAAAAAACAAAACAAGAAAACGAACGAATGCACAGTATTGCAGTCTACACACACAGCTATGAAGAGAGAAAAAATTAAAAATAAAAATTACCACACTTCCCATTACAAACACTCCCCTATACATAGGACCTTCAATCAGAGGCAACGAGGAACAGCTGCCTCCAATTGAAGGCCCTAGATCTAACATAAAAATACACTAACCTAGAACATAACCCAAAAACCCCGGAACACCCTGAACAAACACCCCTCTACATAACACATAGCCCAACAAACCCCGATTCACATAAAACAAACACCCCCTGCCACGTCCTGACCAAACTACAATAACAAATAACCCCTTTACTGGTCAGAACGTGACAGCTTGCTATTTTTTATGACCAGCACTGTCCAGAGCTTGGGGAAGGGCAGGTGCGCATGACAAAACTTTACCATTATCGTAGCATACGTATCGATGAATCGGTGTGACACGTGAAATACGAGTGATAGTGTAATCAATGTGTAATAACTACTAAACAATTAATATACGTGTTCAATTATTATGTGACGTGCAGTCATATTTAGGGCCTGATTGGTCAACAAGCTTTATTTCACACATCAAATAGTGTTGTTTGACGTGTATCTGTTTTGACACGCAAAGACCCAAATTAGGTAGTTAGTTGTCACTTCCAGAATGTGTTCAATGTGACCGGTATATAGCAGTGGCCTAAGGTCTAAGGCACTGCATTTCAGTGTAAGAGGTGTCACTACAGTCTCTGGTTCAAATCCAAGCTGCATCACATCCGGCCGTGATTGGGAGTCCCACAGGGCGGCGCACAATTGGTCCAGCGTCGTCTGGATTTTGCCGGGGTAGGGCGTCATTGTAAATAAGAATTTGTTCTTAACTGACTTGCCTAGTTAAATAAATGTTAAATAAATGTAATAAAAAGAAGAATAATACATTATACAATGATAGATGATTCCATGGCATTGTAAACATGGAGTAACTGTCATGGCAACCAGTAGCAGTACCGGTCCAGAGGCCTAGATTTGGTTCTGGTTGCTGAGATTACAATGACCCCATTATTTTACCTGTCCTGTTTTGATATTGTTAAGGGGGTGAGAAACGTTTGATCTAAGAGACAGAGGTGCATGTCATACAGACACATAGTGTCAGACCTCACAACTAAACAAACACTACACACTCACTACTTCTCAGTCTAACCAAGGGAGAATAAAAGGACAAGTTGAATCAGATAGAGGACCAACAAGGAGATTTTCAAAGAAAGGTTTTTCTTTATTTATAGAAACCAAAGCAATCTTTGAACTAAAGACTCAAGACGTTCAGAGGCCGGGACGCGTGGCGCAGACAAAGGCAGACTTATTGGAGCAGAGTGTGTCGTTCCACAGCTTGTCGTTCAGGTAGTTAGTTTGAACACAGTTCTCCGTTCTACTTCCACTGGGCTCACCTGAAGACCAGATCGTGTAGACCACCTTGGAGCCATCCGACCACATCCATCTCCCTTCCTTGTGGAGGTCATTCAGCCCAATCCAGGTATAGGTCTCAGCAGGGTCAAAGCTCTTGATCAGGTTTTTCACAAAGCTGAATTCCCCTTTGTTGTTCACAGAGGCCAGGTTGGCTCCCAGGCTCACGCAGTAGGACTCTGCATCGGCCCAGTCCAGCTGAGAGGCGACGTACCTGAAGCAGCGGTTGTTGTAGCTTGACCAGCCCTGGGGACAGTCGGTATACCGAGGCTCTGAGAGCTCCCCCTCCTGGTCAGACACGGGAGTGCAGTGTAGAGCACCAACAGCCAGGCTGAGAAGACAGAGGAAGAGGAGGTGAACAGACATGGTGAAAAGGTCTCTGTTCTGGGTGAAGAGTCACTGAAGTAGACAGGAGAATGACTCTAGGATCCTGGGTTCTGGTCTGCAACTCTGCTCCTGTGTTCTGGGCTAGCTAGGTAGAAAACTATGTGGGCTGCAGTGGCTCCTTTTATCTCATGTTGAGAGGGTGGGGAGAAGTTGGCAGAGAGGCCATTGGTAGATCATTCTGTTAATTTCTCATTGATAAGTGTTTTAGTCAATTCAATGTTTTCCATAAGCAGCATTTTTCCAAGATAAGGTGGTACTGCGACCACGACAGGTAACCCAGTAGTTCTATATATCTGCAGCTGTGGTCTTCCCATGTTATTTTTAGTTTAGTCCCAGGGCCACTATTCACAAAGCGTCTCAGAGCTGAATACAGGCCCAAATCTCAGTTACTTTAAGGTAGGGAGACATGTCAAACCTTAAGGTATGGAACGTCGTTTGGGTCGTTGCATGTCAAAAAGATACACGTCAAATAAACTTTTAATTTGACACGTAAAATAACACAAGTAACATAACATGATGCTGCCACTACAATACTTAAAAATACACTGGGTTTTTCTCAATTCAATGTTTTCCATAAGCAGCATTTTTCCAAGATAAGGTGGTACTGCGACCACGACAGGTAACCCAGTAGTTCTATATATCTGCAGCTGTGGTCTTCCCATGTTATTTTTAGTTTAGTCCCAGGGCCACTATTCACAAAGCGTCTCAGAGTAAGAATGCTGATCTAGGATCAGGTCCGCCACTCATATTCATTATAAAACACAACTCCTAGTTCAGTAGTTCTTCCTTTGTGAATACAGACCCATATCTCAGTTACTAGAGAGTAGGGGGACATGTCAAACCAGTCCTTCCTTTGTGAATACAGGCCCATATCTCAGTTACTAGAGGGTAGGGAGACATGTCAAACCAGTCCTTCCTTTGTGAATACAGGCCCATATCTCAGTTACTAGAGGGTAGGGGGACATGTCAAACCAGTCCTTCCTTTGTGAATACAGGCCCATATCTCAGTTACTAGAAGGTAGGGGGACATGTCAAACCAGTCCTTCCTTTGTGAATACAGGCCCATATCTCAGTTACTAGAAGGTAGGGGGACATGTCAAACCAGTCCTTCCTTTGTGAATACAGGCCCATATCTCAGTTACTAGAAGGTAGGGGGACATGTCAAACCAGTCCTTCCTTTGTGAATACAGGCCCATATCTCAGTTACTAGAAGGTAGGGGGACATGTCAAACCAGTCCTTCCTTTGTGAATACAGGCCCATATCTCAGTTACTAGAGGGTAGGGAGACATGCCAAACCAGTCCTTCCTTTGTGAATACAGACCCATATCTCAGTTACTAGAGGGTAGGGGGACATGTCAAACCAGTCCTTCCTTTGTGAATACAGGCCCATATCTCAGTTACTAGAAGGTAGGGGGACATGTCAAACCAGTCCTTCCTTTGTGAATACAGGCCCATATCTCAGTTACTAGAGGGTAGGGAGACATGCCAAACCAGTCCTTCCTTTGTGAATACAGACCCATATCTCAGTTACTAGAGGGTAGGGGGGCATGTCAAACCAGTCCTTCCTTTGTGAATACAGACCCATATCTCAGTTACTAGAAGGTAGGGGGACATGTCAAACCAGTCCTTCCTTTGTGAATACAGGCCCATATCTCAGTTACTAGAAGGTAGGGGGACATGTCAAACCAGTCCTTCCTTTGTGAATACAGACCCATATCTCAGTTACTAGAGGGTAGGGAGACATGTCAAACCAGTCCTTCCTTTGTGAATACAGACCCATATCTCAGTTACTAGAGGGTAGGGGGACATGTCAAACCAGTCCTTCCTTTGTGAATACAGGCCCATATCTCAGTTACTAGAGGGTAGGGGGACATGTCAAACCAGTCCTTCCTTTGTGAATACAGGCCCATATCTCAGTTACTAGAGGGTAGGGAGACATGTCAAACCAGTCCTTCCTTTGTGAATACAGACCCATATCTCAGTTACTAGAAGGTAGGGGGACATGTCAAACCAGTCCTTCCTTTGTGAATACAGACCCATATCTCAGTTACTAGAGGGTAAGGAGACATGTCAAACCAGTCCTTCCTTTGTGAATACAGACCCATATCTCAGTTACTAGAGGGTAGGGGGACATGTCAAACCAGTCCTTCCTTTGTGAATACAGGCCCATATCTCAGTTACTAGAGGGTAGGGGGACATGTCAAACCAGTCCTTCCTTTGTGAATACAGGCCCATATCTCAGTTACTAGAGGGTAGGGAGACATGTCAAACCAGTCCTTCCTTTGTGAATACAGACCCATATCTCAGTTACTAGAAGGTAGGGGGACATGTCAAACCAGTCCTTCCTTTGTGAATACAGACCCATATCTCAGTTACTAGAGGGTAAGGAGACATGTCAAACCAGTCCTTCCTTTGTGAATACAGACCCATATCTCAGTTACTAGAGGGTAGGGGGACATGTCAAACCAGTCCTTCCTTTGTGAATACAGGCCCATATCTCAGTTACTAGAGGGTAGGGGGACATGTCAAACCAGTCCTTCCTTTGTGAATACAGACCCATATCTCAGTTACTAGAGGGTAGGGGGACATGTGAAACCAGTCCTTCCTTTGTGAATACAGGCCCATATCTCAGTTACTAGAGGGTAGGGGGACATGTCAAACCAGTCCTTCCTTTGTGAATACAGGCCCATATCTCAGTTACTAGAAGGTAGGGAGACATGTCAAACCAGTCCTTCCTTTGTGAATACAGACCCATATCTCAGTTACTAGAAGGTAGGGAGACATGTCAAACCAGTTCTTCCTTTGTGAATACAGACCCATATCTCAGTTACTAATGGAGACCGATAAACAGCTTCTATACACACAATCCTATATAACTACTGTCTATACACACCATCCTATATAACTACTGTCTATACACACCATCCTATATAACTACTGTCTATACACACCATCCTATATAACTACTGTCTATACACACCATCCTATATATAACTACTGTCTATACACACCATCCTATATAACTACTGTCTATACTGTCTATACACACCATTTCACTACACCTACAATAACATCTGCCAAATTTGAGTACCCAACCAATAACATGTGATTAGATATACTGTATGTCTACACGACCAATAACATGTGATTAGATATACTGTATGTCTACACGACCAATAACATGTGATTAGATACATGTCTACACGACCAATAGCATGTGATTATGTAACGGTTGTCCAAATGAGGGGACCAAGGTGCAGCGTGGTATGTGTTCATCTTGCTATTTATTTGAACTCTGAGCACTTAACCAAAAAAATAAACAATGGAACACGACCATCACGTCTTGCAGGCTTTACACAGCAGTACAAAAATAAGATCCCACAACTCAAGGAGGGGAAAAGGGCTGCCTAAGTATGGTTCCCAATCAGAGACAATGATAGGCAGCTGCCTCTGATTGGAAACCATACCTGGCCAAACATAGAAATATAAACCATAGAATGCCTACCCCACACCCTGACCTAACAACATAGAGAAATAAACCGTCTCTCTCAGGTCAGGGCGTGACAGATTAGATATACTTTATGTCTACACGACCAATAACATGTGATTAGGTATACTGTATGTCTACACGACCAACAGCATGTGATTAGGTATACTGTATGTCTACACGACCAATAACATGTGATTAGGTATACTGTATGTCTGCATGACCAATAACATGTGATTAGGTATACTGCATGTCTACACGACCAATAACATGTGATTAGGTATTGTCACGGATGTCTGAAGAATGGGACCAAAGCGCAGTGTGTGTATCGTTCCACATTTTATTTATAAACAAATAAACTAATAAACAAACAACAAACCGTGACGAAGAGGTGCAACATACACTTACTCTAAATAATCTACCACAAAATCTAGTGGGAAAAACAACAACTTAAATATGATCCCCAATTAGAGACAACGATGATAATTGGAGATCATCCCCCCCAAAAAAACATAGAAAAACAGAAACTAGAACCACACATAGAAATAGTAGACAAAATCCCCAACATAGAAAAAAGAAACTAGAACCAACATAGACATAAATAAACTAGACAAAACCCCCTGTCACGCCCTGGCCTACTCTACCATAGAAAAAGAAAAGCTTTCTATGGTCAGGACATGACAGGTATATGAGTACAGAACCAATAATATGTGATTAGATACATGTCTACACGACCAATAGCATGTGATTAGGTATATTGTATGTCTACACGACCAATAGCATATGATTAGATATACTGTATGTGTACACGACCAATAACATGTGATTAGATACATATCTACACGACCAATAGCATGTGATTAGGTATACTGTATGTCTACACGACCAATAGCATGTGATTAGATATATTGTATGTGTACACGACCAATAACGTGATTAGATATACTGTAGGTCTACACGACCAATAGCATGTGATTAGGTATACTGTATGTCTACACGACCAATAGCATGTGATTAGATATACTGTATGTGTACACTACCAATAACGTGATTAGATACATGTCTACACGACCAATCGCATGTGATTAGATATACTGTATGTCTACACGACCAATAACATGATTAGATACATCTCTACACGACCAATAGCATGTGATTAGATATACTGTATGTCTACACTACCAATAACATGTGATTAGATACATGTCTACATGACCAATAGCATGTGATTAGATACATGTCTACACGACCAATAGCATGTGATTAGATATACTGTATGTCTACACGACCAATAACATGTGATTAGATACATGTCTACACGACAAATACCATGTGATTAGATATACTGTATGTGTACACGACCAATAGCATGTGATTAGATATACTGTATGTGTACACGACCAATAGCATGTGATTAGGTATACTGTATGTGTACACGACCAATAGCATGTGATTAGATACATGTCTACACGACCAATAGCATGTGATTAGATATACTGTATGTCTACACGACCAATAGCATGTGATTAGATATACTGTATGTCTACACGACCAATAACATGTGATTAGATACATGTCTACACGACCAATAGCATGTGATTAGATATACTGTATGTGTACACGACCAATAGCATGTGATTAGATACATGTCTACACGACCAATAGCATGTGATTAGATACATGTCTACACGACCAATAGCATGTGATTAGATACATGTCTACACGACCAATAGCATGTGATTAGATACATGTCTACACGACCAATAGCATGTGATTAGATACATGTCTACACAACCAATAACATGTGATTAGATACATGTCTACACGACCAATAGCATGTGATTAGATATACTGTATGTGTACATGACAAATAACGTGATTAAATTAGATTTATAGGTGGAAACACTGTTACGGGAGTCTGCTGTCAAACCAGATACTTTTCTAACCTTACGTACTGGATCACAAAATAATTTAACTTGTTACATTACCATGTAGTTTACCAATAAAATGGTCTGACTGTGAAGAGGACATACTCTGTGTTCATATCCCAAAAATAAAGAAATTATTACACTACAATACATTTTAATAGAAAGTTATGCAAAAAAATAGATCAAATCTTGCTGGATGGTGTTCAGAGATCAAATTCAAATGTATTTATAAAGCCCTTCTTACATCAGCTGATATATCAAAGTGCTGTACAGAAACCCAGCCTAAAACCCCAAACAGCAAGCAATGCAGGTGTAGAAGCACAGTGGCTAGGAAAAACTCCCTAGAAAGGCCCAAACCTAGGAAGAAACCTAGAGAGGAACCAGGCTATGAGAGAAGTTGAGCAGAGCTGAAGGGTGGCACTAAAAACAACAAGATAACTAATGTAAAATATACTGTGTCCGTTAAAATGTATATAGAGTAGGTTCAGAACATTTGTGAAACAGCACAGTTACAAATATATGGCCAAATAAAACTGGATGGTCTTCACAGATAGATGGGAAGAGCTGAACAATGGGATTAAAAAACAAAACAAAAGATAACTATTTGTAAGTATAAGGGTCACGTGTAATGTAGGTAACAGGTAGCCTGGTGGTTAGAGCGTTGGGCCAGTAACCAGCAGGTAGCCTAGTGGTTAGAGCGTTGGCGCCAGTAACCAGCAGGTAACCTAGTGGTTAGAGCGTTGGGCCAGTAACCAGCAGGTAGCCTAGTGGTTAGAGCGTTGGACCAGTAACCAGCAGGTAGCCTAGTGGTTAGAGCGTTGGGCCAGTAACCGGCAGGTAGCCTAGTGGTTAGAGCGTTGGGCCAGTAACCGGCAGGTAGCCTAGTGGTTAGAGCGTTGGGCCAGTAACCAGCAGGTAGCCTAGTGGTTAGAGCGTTGGCGCCAGTAACCAGCAGGTAACCTAGTGGTTAGAGCGTTGGGCCAGTAACCAGCAGGTAGCCTAGTGGTTAAAGCGTTGGGTCAGTAACCAGCAGGTAGCCTAGTGGTTAAAGCGTTGGGTCAGTAACCAGCAGGTAGCCTAGTGGTTAGAGCGTTGGGCCAGTAACCAGCAGGTAGCCTAGTGGTTAGAGCGTTGGGCCAGTAACCAGCAGGTAGCCTAGTGGTTAGAGCGTTGGGCCAGTAACCGGCAGGTAGCCTAGTGGTTAGAGCGTTGGGCCAGTAACCAGCAGGTAGCCTAGTGGTTAGAGCGTTGGCGCCAGTAACCAGCAGGTAACCTAGTGGTTAGAGCGTTGGGCCAGTAACCAGCAGGTAGCCTAGTGGTTAAAGCGTTGGGTCAGTAACCAGCAGGTAGCCTAGTGGTTAGAGCATTGGGTCAGTAACCAGCAGGTAGCCTAGTGGTTAGAGCGTTGGGCCAGTAACCAGCAGGTAGCCTAGTGGTTAGAGCGTTGGACCAGTAACCAGCAGGTAGCCTAGTGGTTAGAGCGTTGGGCCAGTAACCAGCAGGTAGCCTAGTGGTTAGAGCATTGGACCAGTAACCAGCAGGTAGCCTAGTGGTTAGAGTGTTGGGCCAGCAACCGAAAGGTTGTTGGATTGAATCCCCGAGCTGACAGGGTAAAAATCTGTCGTTCTGCCCCTGAACAAGGCAGTTAACCCACTGTTCCCCGGTAGGCCGTCATTGTAAATAAGAATTTGTTCTGACTTGCCTAGTTAAATAAAGATGAGAAAAATCTATATATGTTTGAAGGTTTAATGTACAGTGTCTATTTTGTATAAGACAATTTTCCCCCTTGTGATATTGCTTCTCATCCTATTGGATCCTATCTTACCCAAACAGACAACGTCATTAGCTCAGTTTCTTTCCTGATGGTAGCACTCTGCTGCTCTGGTTTCCAACATGACCTGTGTTGCTGTGATGCCTGGTTCCCAGCACTTAGAGGCATCTAATTCTCCTCCGGTCCTCCTTAGTGAGGTTAACGAGCCACTTGAGACCCTGGAGATTTCTAACAGCAGCTGCTTTCCAAATGGCACCCCTATTCTCTTTATAGTGCACTAGTGTTGTCCATGCTCTGGTGAAATGTAGTGCACTATATAGGGTGGCATTTGGGAGCAACCCAGCTGGATAGCTCTAACAACCTGCTGGGAGATGCTGCCGCTCTAACAAGTCTAACAGGGTGAACCCACAGCCAGGCTCTGGTCAGCCAGCTGGATAGCTCTAACAAGTCTAACAGGGTGAACCCACAGCCAGGCTCTGGTCAGCCAGCTGGATAGCTCTAACAGATCTAACAGGGTGAACCCACAGCCAGGCTCTGGTCAGCCAGCTGGATAGCTCTAACAGGTTTAACAGGGTGAACCCACAGCCAGGCTCTGGTCAGCCAGCTGGATAGCTCTAACAAGTCTAACAGGGTGAACCCACAGCCAGGCTCTGGTCAGCCAGCTGGATAGCTCTAACAGGTTTAACAGGGTGAACCCACAGCCAGGCTCTGGTCAGCCAGCTGGATAGCTCTAACAGGTTTAACAGGGTGAACCCACAGCCAGGCTCTGGTCAGCCAGCTGGATAGCTCTAACAGATCTAACAGGGTGAACCCACAGCCAGGCTCTGGTCAGGCAGCTGGATAGCTCTAACAGGTTTAACAGGGTGAACCCACAGCCAGGCTCTGGTCAGCCAGCTGGATAGCTCTAACAGATCTAACAGGGTGAACCCACAGCCAGGCTCTGGTCAGCCAGCTGGATAGCTCTAACAGATCTAACAGGGTGAACCCACAGCCAGGCTCTGGCCAGCCAGCTGGATAGCTCTAACAGATCTAACAGGGTAAACCCACAGCCAGGCTCTGGTCAGGCAGCTGGATAGCTCTAACAGATCTAACAGGGTGAACCCACAGCCAGGCTCTGGTCAGCCAGCTGGATAGCTCTAACAGGTTTAACAGGGTGAACCCACAGCCAAGCTCTGGTCAGCCAGCTGGATAGCTCTAACAGCCTGCTGGCAGATGCTGCCGCTCTAGCAGGTCTAACAGAATGAGCCTTTGTTAGTTTGTTTGTTTGTGTCTTTCCTAGATCCTAGATCCTTAAACGCTGCCTTCCTCCCTTCAGAGATGCTTCCCTTCAGAGATGCTGGGGGTGCGTCTGACATGGCACCCTATTCCCTACATAGTGCACTTCTTTTGAACAGCACCTTATGGGCCTCGGTCAAAAGTAGTGCACTACATTATATAAGGAATAGGGTGCTGTTTGTGACACAGCCTGGGTCTGTACAGATGGTCCTAATGACTGACTGATGCTGGGTTATGATGGTCAGCCTGGGTCTGTACAGATGGTCCTAATGACTGACTGATGCTGGGTTATGACAGTCAGCCTAGGTCTGTACAGATGGTCCTAATGACTGACTATACAGATGGTCTTAATGACTGACTATACAGATGGTCCTAATGACTGACTATACAGATGGTCCTAATGACTGACTATACAGATGGTCCTAATGACTATCTATACAGATGGTCCTAATGACTGACTGATGCTAGGTTATGATGGCCAGCCTGGGTCTGTACAGATGGTCCTAATGACTGACTGATGCTGGGTTATGATGGGCAGCCTGGGTCTGTACAGATGGTCCTAATGACTGACTGATGCTGGGTTATGATGGTCAGCCTGGGTCTATACAGATGGTCCTAATGACTGACTGATGCTGGGTTATGATGGCCAGCCTGGATCTATACAGATGGTCCTAATGACTGACTGATGCTGGGTTATGATGGTCAGCCTGGGTCTGTACAGATGGTCCTAATGACTGACTATACAGATGGTCCTAATGACTGACTGATGCTGGGTTATGATGGCCAGCCTGGATCTATACAGATGGTCCTAATGACTGACTATACAGATGGTCCTAATGACTATCTATACAGATGGTCCTAATGACTGACTGCTGCTGGGTTATGATGGTCAGCCTGGGTCTGTACAGATGGTCCTAATGACTGACTATACAGATGGTCCTAATGACTGACTGATGCTGGGTTATGATGGCCAGCCTGGATCTATACAGATGGTCCTAATGACTGACTGATGCTGGGTTATGATGGCCAGCCTGGATCTATACAGATGGTCCTAATGACTGACTGATGCTGGGTTATGATGGTCAGCCTGGGTCTGTACAGATGGTCTTAATGACTGACTGATGCTGGGTTATGATGGTCAGCCTGGGTCTGTACAGATGGTCCTAATGACTGACTGATGCTGGGTTATGATGGTCGTTGTAAACTGAAGCAGCCAGGTCACTCGAGATCCAAGGCGATAGTCCACATTCGCCCAGGTCCCCAGGACGTTGAGAGATGCTTTCCAAACCGTTCACTAGGGGACAACGGTGAGTGATTATCGTTAAGTGGTCAGGTGCGTGGGTGTAAGCTGCATGCTCCGACTCTGAGGGTTGTGTGTTCAATCCCAGCACAAAGAACTACTTTTTGTTCAACCCTATCCTAAACATTAACCCTTACCTTAACCCTTACCTTAACCCTGGCCTTAACCCTTAACCCTTACCTTAACCCTCCAATTAAACATTAACCCTTACCTTAACCCTTGCCTTAACCCTTACCTTAACCCTGGCCTTAACCCTTACGTTAACCCTCACATTAAACCTTAACCCTTGACTTAACCCTTACCTTAACCCTGGCCTTAACCCTTACCTTAACCCTTACGTTAACCCTCACATTAAACCTTAACCCTTGCCTTAACCCTTACCTTAACCCTTACCTTAACCCTCACATTAAACCTTAACCCTTACACTAAACCCTTACCATAACCCTTATATTAACCCTTACATTAAACCCAAACCCTTACCTAAACCCTTACCTTAACCCTTACCTTAACCCTTACCTTAACCATTCAGAGTTAATGCCTAAACTTAACCGTAAACATTTGACGTTTATCCCCCCAGGACAAACGTTGAATTCTGAAGTCAAACCATCTCAAAGTGCAAGATCTTGTTGAACTGAATACTGGTCGGCACGAAGCCTCCTCATCTAGCAGATCACAATCCAAGCTGTCCACTCACAGAACACTATAGCTAACGCTTCAGCATCCAAGCTGTCCATTCACAGAACACTATAGCTAACGCTTCAGCATCCATGCTGTCCACTCACAGAACACTATAGCTAACGCTTCAGCATCCATGCTGTCCACTCACAGAACACTATAGCTAACGCTTCAGCATCCATGCTGTCCACTCACAGAACACTATAGCTAAGGCTTCAGCCATCATGCTGTCCACTCACAGAACACTATAGCTAAGGCTTCAGCATCCAAGCTGTCCACTCACAGGACACTATAGCTAAGGCTTCAGCCACCAAACTGTCCACTCACAGAACACCATAGCTAAGGCTTCAGCCGCCAAGCTGTCCACTCACAGGACACCATAGCTAAGGCTTCAGCCACCATGCTGTCCACTCACAGGACAATATAGCTAAGGCTTCAGCATCCAAGCTGTCCACTCACAGGACACTATAGCTAAGGCTTCAGCCACCAAGCTGTCCACTCACAGTACACTATAGCTAACGCTTCAGCCACCAAGCTGTCCACTCACAGAACACTATAGCTAACGCTTCAGCCACCAAGCTGTCCACTCACAGAACACCATAGCTAAGGCTTCAGCCACCAAGCTGTCCACTCACAGTACACTATAGCTAACGCTTCAGCCACCAAGCTGTCCACTCACAGAACACCATAGCTAAGGCTTCAGCCGCCAAGCTGTCCACTCACAGAACACTATAGCTAACGCTTCAGCCACCAAGCTGTCCACTCACAGAACACCATAGCTAAGGCTTCAGCCACCATGCAGTCCACTCACAGAACACCATAGCTAAGGCTTCAGCCACCAAGCTGTCCACTCACAGAACACTATAGCTAAACATTTTGGGTAAATGGCTCAAGGTTTTCTTGTTAAAGACAGGTTTTTACTTTGCGTGACCTTTCTTTGTCTGTGCCATCTGGTATTGTTACTTTGTCTGCATCCTTTAGAGAGGGATCAGCAGTTAACCTAAACCCCCATTCTCCCTGCTCTAAACTCTTACCCTGATTGTTGTGTTGTGTGAAGTATTGATTACAATATATCTAGATGGTATCAATGCCTTAGGAACAGACCCTGTTGGTAATGGATCTTGTTGATAAAGATCAGAATTTATATTTTCCGCTTTAGCCACCTAGCGCCCAGCGCCCATTACCCAGCGCCTAGCACCCAGCGCCTATTGCCCAGCGCCTAGCACCCAGCGCCTATCGCCCAGCGCCTATCGCCCAGAGCCCAGCGCCCATTACCCAGCGCCTAGCGCCCAGCGCCTAGCGCCCAGCGCCTATTGCTCAGAGCCCAGCGCCCAGAGCCCACTTCCAAAACACACAGACAATTATTTTTGGTTTAATGGCTTTCCTTTTCATAAAGACATTTATTTTCTTTGTCTGCGTTAACTAGGAACAGAACAGCCGTAAATGGAAATACCCAACATCATTCTCTCTAAATTCTCACCTTACTATTGTGTTGTCTGAAGTGTTGATTACAGGATATCGAGATGGTTGCAACATAGAGATTATATGTCTAGATCAGGGATCAACTAGAATCAGCCGACGGATGATTATTTTCATGAGCACATGGGGCCGGAACAGAATTACAAATCATTTGTAGACTGCAAAAAACATAATCATTTCAAAACTTGCTTACATTTTTTTATACAATCACGTGTCTCTCTATTATAGGTGGGAATACTTAGGAACAGATTTCACAAATTAAAATTACTAGGAACTGATTTCCTGGTGTTTTTACAATAATGAAAATTATTTTTAAAATAATTGTGATGGACCCTGTTGGGGATGGACCCTGTTGGGGACGGACCCTGTTGGGGATTGACCTTGCTGAGCAATGGCTTTCAGGAATTGAGAGTACTTTTTTTGTTGTAATTCACCACTGTAGTTTTGTTGTATTGTGTTCTATTGTGTTGTATTTTGTTGTGTGTTGTGTGTAATGTTGTGTTGTGTTGTATTGCATTGTGTTGTGTGTTGTATGTTGTATTGTGTTGTATTGTGTTGCATAGTATTATGTTGTTTTGTATTGTGTTGTATTGTTTTCTGTTGTGTTGTGTTGTATTATATTGTGTTTTATTGTGTTGTATTTTGTTGTGTTGTATTGTATTCTGTGTTATGTTGTATTGTAATGTTTTGGAATGTGTAATATTGTATTATATGGTGTTGTGTTATGTTGTATTCTGTGTTGTGTTGTACTGTGTTGTGCTGCATTGTGTTGTATTGTATTGTGTTGTGCTGCATTGTATTGTATTGTTGTCACGGTTGTCGTCGGTGAAGGAGGACCAAAACGCAGCAGGTATGTGCAGGCTCATCTTGACTTTTATTCACTATCAAAATGAACGTACAAAAATAACAAAAAACACGAACGATCAACAAAAAACAGTCTGGTAAGGCACAAGGCTAAACACAGAACAATCACCCACGAATCACAAACACAAACACACCCCAATATATGGGACTCTCAATCAAAGGCAAAGAGAAAACACCTGCCTTCAATTGAGAGTCCCAACCCCAATTAATCACCCATAGACATACACTCGCTAGATTCCACATAGACATACATAAACCTAGACCATAAACCAAAACCCCGGAAATACTAAATCAAACACCCTTTAAACAAACACACCACCGTGAACCACATAAAACAAATACCCTCTGCCACGTCCTGACCAAACTACAATACTAATTAACCCTTATACTGGCCAGGACGTGACAATTGTATTGTTTTGTATTGTATTGTGTTGTATTGTTTTGTGTTGTGTTGTATTGTATTGCAATGTATTGTGTTGTGTTGTATTGTATTGTGTTGTGTTGTATTGTGTTGTGTTGTGTTGTATTATATTGTATTATATTGTATTATGTTTTATGTTTTGTGTTGTGTTGTATCGTGTTGTTTTGTGTTGTGTTGTATTGTGTTGTGTTGTGTTGTGTTGTATTGTGTTGTGTTGTGTTGTATTGTGTTGTGTTGTATTGTGTTGTATTATATTGTATTATATTGTATTATGTTTTATGTTTTGTGTTGTGTTGTATCGTGTTGTTTTGTATTGTGTTGTGTTGTGTTGTATTGTATTCTGTGTTGTGTTTTGTGTTGTATTGTGGTGTGTTGTATTGTATTGTGTTGTGTTGTGTTGTATTGTATTCTGTGTTGTGTTTTGTGTTGTATTGTATTGTAGTGTGTTGTATTGCCTAAGTATGATCCCCAATCAGAGACAACGATAGACAGCTGCCTCTGATTAGGAATCATACCCGGCCAACAAAGAAATAGAAAACATAGAATGCCCACCCCACAACACACCCTGACCTAACCAAAATGAGAAATAAAACGGCTCTCTAAGGTTAGGGCGTGACGGTGTGTTATGTTGTGTTGTATTATGTTGTATTGTGATGTGTTGTGTTGTGTGTTGTATTGTATTTTATTGTGTTGTTTTGGAATGTGTAAGATTGTTTTGTATTATGTGTTGTGTTGTGTTGTTTTGTATAGTATTGTGTTGTATTATAATGTGTTGTGTTGTGTTGTATTCTGTGTTGTGTTGTATTCTGTGTTGTGTTGTGTTGTATTGTTTTGTGTTGTATTGTGTTGTGTGGTTTTGTTGTGTGTTGTGTTGTATTGTGTGGTGTATTGTGTTGTAATTTATTGTGTTGTGTTGTGTATTGTGTTTTATTGTATTGTGTTGTTTCTATTGCTTTGTGTTGTGTTGTTTTGTATTGTGCTGTGTTGTATTATATTGTGTTGTATTGGCTTGTATTGTGTTGTATTGTGTTGTGATGTATTGGTTTGTATTGTATTGTGTGTTGCATTGTATTGTATTCGGTTGTGTGTTGTATTGTCATAGGCGTTGTAAGGATAGGACCAAGGCGCAGTGGGTATAGTGCTCATCTTCATTCTTTATTTAGAGAGAACACTCAAAACAAAATAAACAAACGACCAAACAGTTCCGTAAGGCACACAGACTATAAAAGAAAACAACCACCCACAAACCCAAAGGAAAAAAGGGCTGCCTAAGTATGGCTTCCAATCAGAGACAACGAAAGACACCTGCCTCTGTTTGGAAACCATACTCGGCCACACATAGAAAATGAACATAGAAAATGAAAACTAGAACAAATCCCCTCTAAACAAACCAACCCCAAAACAAACAAAAACAACACCCCCCTACCACGCCCTGACCATACAACAATGACAAATGACCCCTTTACCGGTCAGGACGGGACATGTATTGTGTATTGTATTGTGTTGTATTGTGTATTGTATTGTATTGTGTTCATGTGTTATGTGTACACGCTGACTACTTCCTGCTGACCTCTTACCAGGTTCAACTCGCAAAAAGAGGTTTCTAAGCTCAGGGGTCTTTTTTTCAAGGTTAAATAAAGGTCAACATAAAAAGTAATATTCAGTAGGTAAGGCTATACCGTTCCCAAACTTCTTGTCTATAGTTTAGTGTGAAGTGTTGATTACAACATGTCTAGATGTTCTGCTGACAATTCCCTGGGAAAGGATCCCCTGTTGGGTAATGGCTTTCAGAGCTTTGAGAGCAAAAGGGGTTTAGGAGGGATCTTTCTTTCTACACACACATCTGTGTCCATACATCCATCTATATTCCCACGTGTATAATCCAGCGGCGTCGCCACATTGAAAACAACTACCGACTACAAATAACGGACCGCTATGTTAACGTTCGCTCATTTCATTTCAGGGAGCAAATCAGGAAATAATTACCTTCGTCGGCGCCTCCAGCTGTGACTGGCAGTTAGCATGTGGCTCAATCCCAGGAAAGCAAGTCTCAATCACCTGCTGCCTTGGAGACACTTCAAACCAGTTGCTCCTGAGACTCCATTAGGGGGACAGAGTTTCCATCTCCAGGTATATATATAGAGGAACACTGATGAAACAGACTCCATTAGGGGGACATAGTTTCCATCTCCAGGTATATATATAGAGGACCACTGATGAAACAGACTCCATTATGGGGACAGAGTTTCCATCTCCAGGTATATATATAGAGGACCACTGATGAAACAGACTCCATTAGGGGGACAGAGTTTCCATCTCCAGATATATATATAGAGGAACACTGATGAAACAGACTCCATTTGGGGGACAGAGTTTCCATCTCCAGGTATATATATAGAGGAACACTGATGAAACAGACTCCATTAGGGGGACAGAGTTTCCATCTCTAGGTATATATATAGAGGAACACTGATGAAACAGACTCCATTGTCAATGTGGAGGCTATATACAGGGGGTACCGGTACAGAGTCAATGTGGAGGCTATATACAGGGGTTACCGGTACAGAGTCAATGTGGAGGCTATATACGGGGGTTACCGGTACAGAGTCAATGTGGAGGCTATATACAGGGGTTACCGGTACAGAGTCAATGTGGAGGCTATATACAGGAGGTACCAGTACAGAGTCAATGTGGAGGCTATATACAGGGTGTTACAGTACAGAGTCAATGTGGAGGCTATATACAGGAGGTACCGGTACAGAGTCAATGTGGAGGCTATATACAGGGGGTACCGGTACAGAGTCAATGTGGAGGCTATATACAGGGGGTACCGGTACAGAGTCAATCTGGAGGCTATATACAGGGTGTTACAGTACAGAGTCAATGTGGAGGCTATATACAGGGTGTACCGGTACAGAGTCAATGTGGAGGCTATATACAGGAGGTACCGGTACAGAGTCAATGTGGAGGCTATATACAGGGGGTACCGGTACAGAGTCAATGTGGAGGCTATATACGGGGGTTACTGGTACAGAGTCAATGTGGAGGCTATATACAGGGGTTACCGGTACAGAGTCAATGTGGAGGCTATATACAGGAGGTACCGGTACAGAGTCAATGTGGAGGCTATATACAGGAGGTACCGGTACAGAGTCAATGTGGAGGCTATATACAGGGTGTTACAGTACAGAGTCAATGTGGAGGCTATATACAGGGGGTACCGGTACAGAGTCAATGTGGAGGCTATATACAGGGGGTACCGGTACAGAGTCAATGTGGAGGCTATATACAGGGGGTACCGGTACAGAGTCAATGTGGAGACTATATACAGGGTGTTACAGTACAGAGTCAATGTGGAGGCTATATACAGGAGGTACCGGTACAGAGTCAATGTGGAGGCTATATACAGGAGGTACCGGTACAGAGTCAATGTGGAGGCTATATACAGGGGGTACCGGTACAGAGTCAATGTGGAGGCTATATAAAGGGGGTACCGGTACAGAGTCAATGTGGAGGCTATATACAGGGTGTTACGGTACAGAGTCAATGTGGAGGCTATATACAGGGTGTTACGGTACAGAGTCAATATGGAGGCTATATACAGGGTGTTACAGTACAGAGTCAATGTGGAGGCTATATAAAGGGGGTACCGGTACAGAGTCAATGTGGAGGCTATATACAGGGGGGTACCGATACAGAGTCAATGTGGAGGCTATATACAGGGTGTTACGGTACAGAGTCAATGTGGAGGCTATATACAGGGGGTACCGATACAGAGTCAATGTGGAGGCTATATACAGGGTGTTACGGTACAGAGTCAATGTGGAGGCTATATACAGGGTGTTACAGTACAGAGTCAATGTGGAGGCTATATACAGGGGGTACCGGTACAGAGTCAATGTGGAGGCTATATACAGGAGGTACCGGTACAGAGTCAATGTGGAGGCTATATACAGGGGGTACCGGTACAGAGTCAATGTGGAGGCTATATACAGGGGATACCGGTATAGAGTCAATTTGTGGCAGCACAGGTTAGTCAAGGTATTTGAAGTAATATGTACATGTAGGTAGAGTTATTAAAGTGACTATGCATAGATAATAAACAGAGAGTAGCAGCAGCGTAAAAGAGGGGTCTGGGTAGCCCTTTGATTAGCTGTTCAGGAGTTGGAAGTTGGTTCAGGAGAGATGAAACAGACTCCATTATGGGGAGAGAGTTTCCAGCTCCACGTGTATATATAGCTCATACACAGCTTTTGTTGTCTCTCTGTGGTTAGTCTTGTGCTCCAGACTGCCTGTAGATTGATGTTACTCTGTGGTCTGCATAGTTGTGTCACAAATGGCAACCTATTCCTTATGTGGAGTTTTTTGACCACGGACCCTGGTCAAACATAGTGCACCTCATAGGGAATAGGGTGCAATTAAGGACGTAAACATAGTTGTGTGATCGAAAAACACCATCCTCCCCGCGTGTCTAGTTATCAGGGCCAGGGGCCAGGGTAGAGGCCAGGGGCCAGGGTAGAGGCCAGGGTAGAGGTAAGGGGCAAGGGTCGAGTCAAGGGGCCAGGGTAGAGGCAAGGGGCCAGGGTAGAGGCAAGGGGCCAGGTTAGAGGCAAGGGGCCAGGTTAGAGGCCAGGATAGAGGCAAGGGGCCAGGGTAAAGGCAAGGGGCCAGGGTAAAGGCCAGGTTAGAGGCAAGGGGCCAGGGTAGAGGCAAGGGGCAAGGGTGAAGGCCAGGTGCCAGGGTAGAGGCCAGGGGCCAGGGTAGAGGCCAGGGGCCAGGGTAGACATGTGTGGAGAGGCTGCTGTAAGACCCAGGGCCAGGATAGAGAGGCTGCTGTAAGACCCAGGTGCCAGGGTAGAGAGGCTGCTGTAAGACCCAGGGCCAGGATAGAGAGGCTGCTGTAAGACCCAGGGGCCAGGGTAGAGAGGCTGCTGTAAGACCCAGGGGCCAGTGTAGAAAGCCTGCTGTAAGACCCAGGGCCAGGGTAGAAGACTGCTGTAAGACCCAGGGCCAGGGTAGAAAGACTGCTGTAAGACCCAGGGGCCAGGGTAGAAAGACTGCTGTAAGACCCAGGGGCCAGGGTAGAAAGACTGCTGTAAGACCCAGGGGCCAGGGTAGAAAGACTGCTGTAAGACCCAGGGGCCAGGGTAGAAAGACTGCTGTAAGACCCAGGGGCCAGGGTAGAAAGACTGCTGTAAGACCCAGGGGCCAGGGTAGAAAGACTGCTGTAAGACCCAGGGGTCAGGGTAGAGAGGCTGCTGTAAGACCCAGGGGTCAGGGTAGAGAGGCTGCTGTAAGACCCAGGGCCAGGATAGAGGAGAGGCTCCTGGGAGAATAGATATCCTATAATGGGAGCTTGTTATCCAAGTGGATCTTTACCAGGAGGAGAGAGGAGGAGAGAGAGAGGAGAGAGAAGAGGGGAGAGAAGAAGAGAGGGGTGTAGCGAGGAGGAGGGAGGAGGAGAGAGAAGAAGGGAGAGGAGGAGATTGGAGTAGAGAGAGGGATGTAGAGAGGAGGAGAGAGTAGAGGAGAGAGAAGAGGGGAGAGAAGAAGAGAGAGGGGTGTAGAGAGGAGGAGAGAGGAGGAGAGAGAAGGGAGAGAGAAGAAGGGAGAGGAGGAGATTGGAGTAGAGAGAGGGATGTAGAGAGGAGAGAGAGAGAGCGAGAGGGGGGTGTAGACGAGGAGAGAGAGGAGTCGAGAGAGGAGTAGAGAGGGTGTTAGAGATGAAAGTGGAGGAGAGAGTGTGTAGAGAGGAGGAGAGAGAAGGAGAGAGAGGAGTGGAGAGGAGAGGAGAGAGGAGGAGAGAGCGGGGTAGAGAGGATTAGAGAGGAGAGGGGATGAAAGAGGGGTGTAGAGAGGAGAGAGGAAGAGAGAGAGGAGAGGGGAGGGGAGGAGAGAGGGGTGTAAGAGAGGAGAGAGAGGAGGAGAGAGAGGAGAGGGGATGAAAGAGGGGTGTAAGAGAGGAGAGAGAGGAGGAGAGAGAGGAGAGGGGAGGAGAGAGGGGTGTAAGAGGAGAGAGAGGAGGAGAGAGGAGAGGAGAGGGGAGGAGAGAGGGGTGTAAGAGAGGAGAGAGAGGAGGAGAGAGAGGAGAGGGGAGGAGAGAGGGGTGTAAGAGAGGAGAGAGAGGAGGAGAGAGAGGAGAGGAGAGGGGAGGAGAGAGGGGAGAGAGGAGAGAGAGAGGAGGAGAGAGAGGAGAGGGGAGGAGAGAGGGGTGTAAGAGAGGAGAGAGAGGAGGAGAGAGAGGAGAGGGGATGAAAGAGGGGTGTAAGAGAGGAGAGAGATGGTTAGAGAGGAGAGAGGTGTGCTCGTTAATCCTGATGTCCGTCTATCTCTCTCTCCAGTCTCTTAAAGGAGTAGACTGATACTGCTCTCCTCTTTGCTCTACAACTCAAACTCCAGCCCACGACTTTGCTTCACAGAGACATGTCACTTTCCTTTCTTTATCCTTGTGGAACATCAATACAGTAATGCTCAGAGCCACTTTACAGTTAGGTACCTCCATATCATCCTGTGGGAACACTGCCATCCTGTTCATTTGAGTTTTTAACAGTTGACACTGTTGTCCCCAGGAGTTCCCCATGTCTCCTCAGATGACTTCAGCTTTGATCCGATAAAAGGTTTTATGACAGCCGCCCCATAACGGGACCTGCTTCTTTAGATTTGACAATCTTTACAGCTCAAAGGTCCACTCTGGGGGATTTTACAGCCCTTTGTGTAGCTTTAAAATATGGTTAAAACTTTCATGCTGACCACATGGACTGTCAGTCAGTCTGAAGCTCTGTCTATGAATCCCTCAGTGGCCACTGTGCAGTTTTCTCATTTGTTTTTTTAATAATCACGAAGTGGACCTTTCTCTGCTATCCTCCTTAAACTTAATTCCACCCCGTAATACACTTCTAATTACACTGACACGCGCTATTGGTCGTCTCCTCGACTTAGCCGAGGTCGTCACGGTGATTGTTGGATCATGGGGTGATCAGGATCGTGATTGGATAATTGCTCTGACATCACCAGGTATCCTTGAGATAGAGAACAAGAGTTATGTCCCAGATGGAACTCTATTCCCAAGTCAGTGGAGTTATTTGGACCGGGCCCATACAGTAGTAATGAACTATTTAGGGAATAGGTTACTATTTGGACCGGGCCCATACAGTAGTAATGAACTATATATAGGGAATAGGTTGCCATTTGGACCGTGCCCTGACAGTAGTAATGAACTAAATAGGGAATAGATTGCCATTTGGACCGGGCCCATACAGTAGTAATGAACTATATAGGGGATAGGTTACTATTTGGAATGGGCCCATACAGTAGTAATGAACTATATAGGGAATAGATTGCCATTTGGACCGGGCCCATACAGTAGTAATGAACTATATAGGGAATAGATTGCCATTTGGAACGCACCCATACAGTAGTAGTGAACTAAATAGGGAATAGGTTGCCATTTGGACCGGGCCCCTACAGTAGTAGTGAACTATATAGGGAATAGGTTGCCATTTGGGACAAAGTTTAGAGCTGGTTCACACAGCAAGGGAGGGTTGTTAATAACGCTCCCCAGCCGTTCGACAGGCAATCATTCTCCAGGGGTCTAGTCCAAGTCTCCAATAGGATACACAGCTAGTTGTCCCCAGAGTTATGATTATATACAGCTGGTTGTCCCCAGAGTTATGGTTATATACAGCTGGTTGTCCCCAGAGTTATGGTTATATACAGCTGGTTGTCCCCAGAGTTATGGATATATACAGCTGGTTGTCCCCAGAGTTATGGTTATATACAGCTGGTTGTCCCCAGAGTTATGGTGATATACAGCTGGTTGTCCCCAGAGTTATGGATATATACAGCTGGTGGTCCCCAGAGTTATGGTTATATACAGCTGGATGTCCCCAGATTTATGGTTATATACAGCTGGTTGTCCCCAGAGTTATGGTTATATACAGCTGGTTGTCCCCAGAGTTATGGTTATATACAGCTGGTTGTCCCCAGAGTAATGGATATATACAGCTGGTTGTCCCCAGAGTTATGGATATACACAGCTGGTTGTCCCCAGAGTTATGGTTATATACAGCAGGTTGTCCCCAGTGTTATGGATATATACAGCTGGATGTCTCCAGAGTTATGGTTATATACAGCTGGTTGTCCCCAGAGTTATGGTTATATACAGCAGGTTGTCCCCAGTGTAATGGATGTATACAGCTGGCTGTCCCTAGGGTTATGGTTATATACAGCTGGCCAAGGCCTGTAGCAAATATTAATTCATGAGTAGTGAATTCAGTCAGAACCCCCCCTAGCCACATACCACTATAGAACCCCCCTAGCCACATACCACTATAGAACCCCCCTAGCCACATACCACTATAGAACCCCCCTAGCCACATACCACTATAGAACCCCCCTAGCCACATACCACTACAGAACCCCCCTAGCCACATACCACTATAGAACCCCCCTAGCCACATACCACTATCGAACCCCCCCAGCCACATACCACTATAGAACCCCCCCAGCCACATACCACTATAGAACCCCCCATAGCCACATACCACAATGGAACCCCCCCAGCCACATACCACTATAGAACCCCCCCAGCCACATACCACTATAGAACCCCCCATAGCCACATACCACAATGGAACCCCCCCAGCCACATAAGACTATAGAACCCCCCCTAGCCACATACCACTATGGAACCCCCCTAGCCACATACCACTATAGAACCCCACCAGCCACATAAGACTATAGAACCCCCCCAGCCACATACCACTATAGAACCACCCCTAGCCACATACCACAATAGAACCCCCCCAATAGAACCCCCCCAATAGAACACCACTATAGAACCCCCCCCAGCCACATACCATTATAGAACCCCCCCAGCCACATACCACTATAGAACCCCCCCAGCCACATACCACTATAGAACCCCCTCTAGCCACATACCACTATGGAACCCCCCCCAGCCACATACCACTATAGAACCCCCCCAGCCACATACCACTATAGAACCCCCCATAGCCACATACCACAATGGAACCCCCCCAGCCACATACCACTATAGAACCCCCCCAGCCACATAAGACTATAGAACCCCCCCTAGCCACATACCACTATGGAACCCCCCCTAGCCACATACCACTATAGAACCCCACCAGCCACATAAGACTATAGAACCCCCCCAGCCACATACCACTATAGAACCACCCCTAGCCACATACCACAATAGAACCCCCCCAATAGAACACCACTATAGAACCCCCCCAGCCACATACCATTATAGAACCCCCCCAGCCACATACCACTATAGAACCCCCCAGCCACATACCACTATAGAACCCCCTCTAGCCACATACCACTATGGAACCCCCCCTAGCCACATACCACTATAGAGCCCCCCCAGCCACATAAGACTACAGAACCCCCCCTAGCCACACACCACTATAGAACCACCACTAGCCACATAACACTATATAACACCCCTAGCCACATACCACTGCAGAACCCCCCCCAGCCACATACCACTATAGAACCCCCCCAGGCACTTACCACTATAGAACCCCCCTAGCCACAACCACTATAGAACCCCCCCTAGCCACATACCACTATAGAACCCCCCCTAGCCACATACCACTATAGAACCCCCCCAGCCACATACCACTATAGAACCCCCCATAGCCACATACCACAATGGAACCCCCCCAGCCACATACCACTATAGAACCCCCCCAGCCACATAAGACTATAGAACCCCCCCTAGCCACATACCACTATGGAACCCCCCCTAGCCACATACCACTATAGAACCCCACCAGCCACATAAGACTATAGAACCCCCCCAGCCACATACCACTATAGAACCACCCCTAGCCACATACCACAATAGAACCCCCCCAATAGAACCCCCCCAATAGAACACCACTATAGAACCCCCCCAGCCACATACCATTATAGAACCCCCCCAGCCACATACCACTATAGAACCCCCCAGCCACATACCACTATAGAACCCCCTCTAGCCACATACCACTATGGAACCCCCCCTAGCCACATACCACTATAGAGCCCCCCCAGCCACATAAGACTACAGAACCCCCCCTAGCCACACACCACTATAGAACCACCACTAGCCACATAACACTATATAACACCCCTAGCCACATACCACTGCAGAACCCCCCCCAGCCACATACCACTATAGAACCCCCCCAGGCACTTACCACTATAGAACCCCCCTAGCCACAACCACTATAGAACCCCCCCTAGCCACATACCACTATAGAACCCCCCCTAGCCACATACCACTATAGAACCCCCCCAGCCACATACCACTATAGAACCCCCCCAGCCACATACCACTATAGAACCCCCTCTAGCCACATACCACTATGGAACCCCCCCAGCCACATACCACTATAGAACCCCCCCAGCCACATACCACTATAGAACCCCCCATAGCCACATACCACAATGGAACCCCCCCAGCCACATACCACTATAGAACCCCCCCAGCCACATAAGACTATAGAACCCCCCCTAGCCACATACCACTATGGAACCCCCCCTAGCCACATACCACTATAGAACCCCACCAGCCACATAAGACTATAGAACCCCCCCAGCCACATACCACTATAGAACCACCCCTAGCCACATACCACAATAGAACCCCCCCAATAGAACCCCCCCAATAGAACACCACTATAGAACCCCCCCAGCCACATACCATTATAGAACCCCCCCAGCCACATACCACTATAGAACCCCCCAGCCACATACCACTATAGAACCCCCTCTAGCCACATACCACTATGGAACCCCCCCTAGCCACATACCACTATAGAGCCCCCCCAGCCACATAAGACTACAGAACCCCCCCTAGCCACACACCACTATAGAACCACCACTAGCCACATAACACTATATAACACCCCTAGCCACATACCACTGCAGAACCCCCCCCAGCCACATACCACTATAGAACCCCCCCAGGCACTTACCACTATAGAACCCCCCTAGCCCCAACCACTATAGAACCCCCCCTAGCCACATACCACTATAGAACCCCCCCTAGCCACATACCACTATAGAACCCCCCCAGCCACATACCACTATAGAACCCCCCTAGCCACATACCACTATAGAACCCTCCTAGCCACATACCACTATAGAACCCCCCTAGCCACATACCACTATAGAACCCCCCCAGCCACATACCACTATAGAACCCCCCTAGCCACATACCACTATGGAACCCCCCCTAGCCACATACCACTATAGAACCCCCCTAGCCACATACCACTATAGAACCCCCCCAGCCACATACCACTATAGAACCCCCCCTAGCCACATACCACTATAGAACCCCCCCAGCCACATAAGACTACAGAACCCCCCCCTAGCCACATACCACTATAGAACCCCCCCAGCCACATACCACTATAGAACCCCCCCTAGCCACATACCACTATGGAACCCCTCCAGCCACATACCACTATAGAACCCCCCCTAGCCACATACCACTATAGAACCCCCCCAGCCACATACCACTATAGAACCACCCCTAGCCACATACCACTATAGAACCCCACCTAGCCACATATCACAATAGAACCCCCCCAGCCACACACCACTATAGAACCACCACTAGCCACATACCACTATAGAACTCCCCCTTAGCCACATACCACTATAGAACCCCCCAGCCACACACCACTATAGAACCCCCCCTAGTCACATACCACTATAGAACCACCCCAGCCACATACCACTATAGAACCCCCCCTTAGCCACATACCACTATAGAACCCCCCCAGCCACATACCACTATAGAACCACCAAGATACATGTAGGAAGATACAGACACTAGATGGTGGAAGATACAGACACTAGATGGTGGAAGATACAGACACTAGATGGTGGAAGATACAGACACTAGATGGTGGAAGATACAGACACTAGATGGTGGAAGATACAGACACTAGATGGTGGAAGATACAGACACTAGATGGTGGAAGATACAGACACTAGATGGTGGAAGATACAGACACTAGATGGTGGAAGATTCAGACCTGAACACCCAGCAGGTGATCGGTAACACGCTGTGGCCACCCGCTGGTGTTTGTCATTCTGGTGTGTTTCTTTTCTGAAGGGGACAGCAGCAGGACAGCAGGAGTGTGTGTGTTTGTGTTTGTGTTTTTATAGTTTATATGCATCACTAGACTGTGTGACTCTCCATGACTCTAATAGTATCTATAATGAGATGTTCTAGTCTACAGGACCTCTTCTTTAAGGACAGAAAACAGGATCAAAACCTCCCTACCCAGGACGTTTCCTCTGAAAGGAAGTAAATATCGCCATCTCTTGGACAATATTAGAAGTACAGTTTTGTGCCAAGACAGGAAGTTCATGAAGTAACCAATAGAGGGTAGAAGTCTGTAAAATTCAGGTAAATTGAACATTAGACATCATGATTTGTTGTTTGAAAAGTTATAGCTGATGTATTGGGATATCTGTGCTGTTCCTTTATCCATCTTCATATTTTTTGTACCTTCCAATAAGTTTTAAACAGGCGGTACATAACTTTACAGAGCTCTTGAGCCAAAATGGGTTCCTGAAATGGACAGAAACCATAGAATTAGGCATTAGAACAATAGAATGGACATGAACTATGTTATGACAGTATAGAAGGTCAGACATTTTGGTAAAGAAGTTGGTCAACCATGGTCAGCTAATGCTGTGATAAGATCTGCAAAGTATGTTTATTAGCTAGCTAGCTAGACACTTTTAGCCTCATGGCTAGAAGGGATTTCGCTTTTCTCAAATTAACGTCAAAAGTTTTTTGTTGTTGTTGTTGTTGCATTTAAGCTTACGCTAACCCTTTTCCTAATTTTAATATAATTATCCTAACCTGCTACATTAATTTTCCTAACCTGCTGCCTAAATTCTCCTAAGCTGATACTGAAAAGACAAATCTGACTTTAATTTGACAAAAGCTGGATCGCTTCTAGCCATTAACCCAGTTTTTAGTTGGATGATTACATTAACTTTTTAAAGTTAACTGTCAATATGCCAACATTCCTTACAAAGAATTCAGTCAATCCACAGCCATACTGTCACATCCTGACCATAGAAAGCTGTTATTTTCTATGGTAGAGTAGGTCAGGGCGTGACAGGGTTTTTTTTTCTAGGTTAGATTTTCTATGTTGGGTTGTTCTAGTTTTGTATTTCTATGTTGGGTTTTTGTTTGGGATGATCTCCAATTAGAGGCAGCTGGTCATCGTTGTCTCTAATTGGAGGTCATATTTAAGTTGGTGTTTGTCCCACCTGGGTTTATGGGAGATTAATTTTGAGTAGTGTATGTTTCACCTCTGCGTCACGGTGTGTTGTTTTTGTTAGTTCAGTTTATTGTTTATGTATCGCATAGTTTCACTCTGAAAATAAAATGTGGAACGACACACACACTCTGCACTTTGGTCCGCTCATTCTTCTCCTTTCCACAGCCGTGACACATACACTTGCTGAAATTATTTGATGATTGCACTTAGACAACTTGTAAAAGCAACCAATACGGACGGATATTTTATGATATTATAACCCTCACAGCTTTCCAAGAGAACAAACATTGAGACATTTATGGTCTGTTTACATATTTTAGAGGCTATTTAAACCAAAATAAAATCTGTATAAACTATTTATAATTATATGACAATACTTCTATTACACAGTTTCTGATATATCACATGCCGTACTTTTATTCTCCTCCTTGAGTAAAAGCAGGAAATGCATCACCTATCTATCTACTGCCATTCATTACAATTAGACTGTGGTTTGGATTTCTCCCTGACCAAAATGGCTGCCATTATCCAACCATTTTGGAACTATGAGGGTTATGACATAGGGCCCTCTAGTAATTTAATAGGTTTTCTATGACAGAAATATTTTCCAGAATTCTGCCATCAGAAATGTATTGTCAAAATCAAAACAGATGATTCTAATCTAGTCTTTAACTATTGGCCCGAGGCTACGGATCCATATTTATCAGCCCCATTACGTTCCCGTCCCACCCCCCCTGGAACCCCCTGGACAGATCTGTATCACGTTCATGTGTTTCTTAACCTCTACTTTACACACACATTGTTGTGGTCACCCTCCCTACACAATTCTCAACCTCAATGGTGAATGATCTTCTCAGTAATGTACAGTGTTGTTTTGAATTATGCACAGTGAGCATATTTTTTAAGCAGATGTGTTATTAACGAACTGTAGCATAGTACATATTTTACCTAGTGGCACGCTGTTGAGTTGTGGGCCACATGAACTGCATACAAGGCCTTCCCTCATTCTCCCTTAGGCAAATCAGACCGTGACTCTATCCTCGTGCTTCCTGTTTATAAACAAAAGCTTAAACAAAAAGTACCAGAAATAAAACGAAAAAAATTGTGCCCTCCAAGCTCATCACCAAGCTCAGGACCCTGGGACTGATCACCTTCCTCTGCAACTGGATCCTGGACTTCCTGATGGGTCGACCCCAAGTGGTGAAGGTAGGCAACAACACCTTTGCCACGCTGACCCTCAACACGGAGGCTCCTCAGGGGTGCATGCTTAGTCCCCTCCTATGTTCCCTGTTCACCCACGACTGTGTGGCCACGCACGACTTCAACACCATCATGAAGTTTGCTGACAACACAATGGTGGTAGACCTGATCACCGATGTAAATGATGAGACAGCCTACGAGGTCAGATACCAGTCAGTGTGGTGCCAGTACAACAGTCTCTCATGCACACCTGTTAATTGAAATGCATTCCAGGTGAATACCTCATGAAGCTGGTTGAGAAAATGCCAAGATTGTGCAAAGCTGTCATCAAGGCAAATTGTGGCTATTTGAAGAATCTCAAATATAAAATATATTTTGATTTGTTTAACACTTTTTTAGTTACTACATGATTCCATATGTGTTATTTCATAGTTTTGATGTCTTCACTATTATTCTACAATGTAGAAAATAGTAAAAATAAAGAAAAACCCTTGAATGAGTAGGTGTTCTTCAGGTACATATCAACCTCTAATAACCTCTAATAACTTATTATTATCTATCCTGATGCCTTGTCACTTTACCCTTGAAATCAAATAGCTCTTACCTCTGCACATTGATCTGGTACTGGTACTCCCTGTATGTAGCTCCACAGTGATCTGGTACTCCCTGTATATAGCTCCACATTGATCTGGTACTGGTACTCCCTGTATATAGCTCCACAGTGATCTGGTACTAGTACTCCCTGTATATAGCTCCACAGTGATCTGGTACTCCCTGTATATAGCTCCACAGTGATCTGGTACTAGTACTCCCTGTATATAGCTCCACATTGATCTGGTACTGGTACTCCCTGTATATAGCTCCACAGTGATCTGGTACTCCCTGTATATAGCTCCACATTGATCTGGTACTGGTACTCCCTGTATATAGCTCCACTTTGATTTGGTACTGGTACTTCCTGTATATTGCTCCACATTGATCTGGTACTCCCTGTATATAGCTCCACAGTGATCTGGTACTTCCTGTATGTAGCTCCACATTGATCTGGTACTGGTACTCCCTGTATATAGCTCCACATTGATCTGGTACTTCCTGTATATAGCTCCACATTGATCTGGTACTGGTACTCCCTGTATATAGCTCCACATTGATCTGGTACTGGTACTCCCTGTATATAGCTCCACAGTGATCTGGTACTGGTACTCCCTATATATAGCTCCACATTGTTCTGGAACTTCCTGTATATAGCTCCACATTGATCTGGTACTCCCTGTATATAGCTCCACTTTGATTTGGTACTGGTACTTCCTGTATATTGCTCCACATTGATCTGGTACTCCCTGCATATAGCTCCGCAGTGATCTGTTACTTCCTGTATGTAGCTCCACATTGATCTGGTACTGGTACTCCCTGTATATAGCTCCACATTGTTCTGGTACTCCCTGTATATAGCTCCACATTGATCTGGTACTCCCTGTATATAGCTCCACATTGATCTGGTACTGGTACTCTCTGTATATAGCTCCATAGTGATCTGGTACTGGTACTCCCTATATATAGCTCCACATTGTTCTGGTACTTCCTGTATATAGCTCCACATTGATCTGGTACTGGTACTCCCTGTATATAGCTCCACATTGATCTGGTACTGCTACTCCCTGTATATAGCTCCACATTGATCTGGTACGGGTACTTCCTGTATATAGCTCCACATTGATCTGGTACTCCCTGTATATAGCTCCACATTGATCTGGTACTTCCTGTATATAGCTCCACATTGATCTTGTACTCCCTGTATATAGCTCCACATTGATCTGGTACTACGCTGACAGACACAGCAAACCTTCTTGCCACAGCTCGCATTGATGTGCCATCCTGGTGTCATGACGTTGGCCTGTGGGTAAGGTTTATGACCCCCCCTCCATAAATACCTTTCTCCCTTCCCCTCTCTGTATACTTTCCCTACTGAAGGACTGCTGTCCTGTTAAATATAGAGAGTCTGGGAACATCAAACAAATGGGGAAAGGAACCATATTTTGGTAATAAAACCAGTTGGAAATATCATTATCATTAAAATTGATCAATCAGTAAAATTTGGTTTTTGCAAAACCCATTCAGTAACCCAGTACTGACAGAAGTCCCGCCCCCGCGGGAATCCCATGTGGCTTCGGCCCAAGGAAGAAGTGTACCATAGTGGGGAGTGTTCCCAACATTTGATCTACTGTTTACACTTATGATATCCAATCAATGGAGATTGTATGGATTATCATCTCATTCAATTTAATAAATAAAATTGTTGAACATACCTTAATGTTCTTGCAATCAACTGAGACACTTTTAAACTTCCCATATTAACCTGGATGAAGCAACCTCTCAGGTTAATTCAAGTTTAATAACCAGATAGGATTAATCATTGGCATTGATTAATTAATTCAATTTGCTTTTGCAAATTCATTCACGTCCAACTTCCACATTACTGGTACAGTACTGATGGTTCGTCAACATCAATAAATAGATTAAACTTGTCTTTGCAGCTTCCAATGAATTCCAAACCCAAACATTGAAAAAAAATAGGAACATTTTTCCTCTAAATGTTTCTAATAATGTGCAAGCTACCAAAGGAGGTGGTCACCACTCCTCCGCTAATTAGTGAACCTCCACCCATAAAAGGATTGATCTCTGACCTCAGCAGAGATACCAACCCTAATTATGACATTAGCGAAAACACAGCCGAAATTGCGAACGCTCTCCAAAATCAACCATCAAACACAGGCTTTGTGACGGTTCTCTCCACTTTAGCACTTATGTATCGCCATCAAAGGTTGGCATCGATCCAATACCACAGTTCACAGCTGAAGCACGTGCAAGACATGGCTAACATGAGGGCAAAGGTGGAGAGAACTGAGCAACTATTCACAAAAGCAGGAAATGAAAACATTCTGCTAGCCGAGGAACTGCGTTTGAAATCGGAACAATTAAAAGTAATTGCAAATACTTATGACGATGAACGAGCACAAACTCTCCAACAAAATCATCGTCTGCAGGAACAACTCGATTTAGCCAAAACTAAATGCGATGTAGTCCACGCCAAACTAGATAAATCTGTCGAGTTATCTACAAACAGGAGCACGCAATTTGATAACATGCAGGCAGTTTTGTTGAACATTACTCAAGGTAACAATGTTCTACTCCAAATTCTGCAGACCAAAGACGATCAGTTGATGAACACAATGACTAAGTTGGATGACAAATCAGCAGAACTTATTGAAGTTGCTGACCAAATGAATGATGAGAGAACTCAGGTGATGAGGATGGAAATATTGATTTCTAAGCAAGCAAAGGAAATCTCATCACTGAATCTCTCGCTCCGTACTCAAGACCTCTATCTGCAAACCATGACAGATAAGTTTGAGACCGAAAGGAGCAGAGGTGACACTCACGTGTCCAAAATCGGTACTCTAAGCGCTCAAGTGGACTCTGCAATGCAGCAGAAGACCACCCTTAGGTACCATCTGGAGGAAGTCCAGAATGGTCACGCTCTACAGCATGACTACCCATCCAAGCAACCGGAGTCCGGTACTCAAAGGAGTGAAGACGATAGGTTTCAGACATTGCCTCCATCATGTGTCCCTCAGTCTTCTCCTCTTGTAATATGGAGCCTCTTGGCCAACAAAGCCAAAGCTTGGCTTCTCCTCTTGGCCTGTCGGCCCCAATTTCTCCACAGGATGAAGCCAATCCTCTCCGCCCGCTTGGCGCGGAATACCTTGACAAACTCGTCAAGAATTTCCCCACCTTTGACCCCGTTCCAGGTCAGCCAAACGATACTGAGACGTTCCTAGCTGACATAGAGGACGCGTTGGGTGGCTACCCGAACGCTACGGGTTCTGACAGGGTTTACCTGTTGAAGCGAACGTCGAATAGACATGTGACGAGGTTCATTCGCCTACAACATCAACACGTGCTAAATGACTACGCTAAACTTGTCACAGCTTTGAAATTAGAATTCAGTGGTTCTGCGACTCGCAAACACGATAGCTCACTGGCTAACACGGTCAAACAAGCTCGGAACGAACACCCACAATCTTTCTATCATAGGCTTCGTTCAGCTTACTTTGGCCTACTCACGGAAACAGGAATGGAAGAGCTGTTACCATTCAAACAAATGTTTCTGTCGAACATGTATCCCACCTTCATTACCTACTTGGGCCCTGCAGCCCACGTTGGCTTGCCTATCTTACAACTCAGAGAGCTTGCAAGCACAGCTTTTGAGGCATCAAAAGCTCGCAATGCTAAGAGCCCTGACCACTCGGTTTTGAAGTTTGACCAGGAGCACTCACTTCAGTTAGAGGGTCCATTATCAGGTATTGGAGCGTCGAGAGATGACGCACAACAACAGTTTCTACCACGAAACCATGATTCCAATAACCGCCGCGGTCGAAATAACTGTAAAGTACGTCGCCTTCAAAACGACTACTGCTACAATCGACCTGTTCGCTACGTTCCTGCACCTAACCCACACAAAGTGTCAGAGCACAAGGGTAACAAAGGGTTGAAGGACGATCAAAACGTAGACCAATGTTCTCCAGAAGTCCCACTATGGGAAGAACTAAAGCGAGAACAATTTGAGAAAAGGGTAAAAGATAAGTCACAAGGACTAGACAGGGAATTACCGGACACCAGGTCCGCAGAAATTAACACCCATAACAAGGACGTTAAAGTTAAAATTTCTCCCGCTCTCATTCAAGACCCTATCCAGGACCCGCTTGATCAAGAAACAAGCCCCCGGGCTTTGTCTGTAGACTCTGATGCAAAAGTTAAGAAGAAAAAGGTCAAACGCTTCGTTAAAGCCAAGCCCACTCAAAATCGGAAAAGTCAATCTGCTTCCACCTTGAACAGAAATGGCACATCATGTCGTTGCGAACGACCACTCCACTTTGTTGGGAATATGTCCACTAACCACGAATCTAAACGGCCATACCTGGAAACAGTCCTGGAGGACTGCTTAACTTGTCATGCGCTAATTGATTCGGGTGCGACAATATCACTCATCTCTCAAACATTGTTTGATGATCTCAAAAGGGCTTTGAAGCCAACTAAACGTTGGTTAAAAGTGGAACGATGCGACACTACACTTCGAGGGGTCACTCAGACTACCTCGCCTCTCACATTGAGAGTCATGCTGAAACTACAGTTCAAGGACGTATCGCTCGTTCACCCTGTGTATGTTACCAGCCTCGAAACTGTACCCCTGCTACTTGGAGCAGACTTGATGGATCGATTACTCCCATTGATGGATTGGAAAAACAACAAGGTATGGTCACAGGCCACAGTGCCTTCTCCACTGACCACACTGTCTTCCCCTAACGCTAGCTGCAACGCAGTCATTCACGAGGGGTATCTGTCGAAAGCACCCCTTGGGAAAAAGACGTTTAGAAACCTCTTGGTGCAGAATCCGATCCAAGGAGATATTACGATATCTCGACACATTCCATCAGCCAATCTGATTGACCATTCTTTTCATGATTTCGAGCCAGCTGTCTCTGTGAATGAGCAACTTCCCTCCTCCTTGCAGTCGTGCAATACGGTAGTTGAGATGAACTTCTCTTGCCCTTCGGATACTTCCGCAAGCACTGCGGCCGTCTCAGCAAGAAAAACATTGATGCGCAGAGTACACTCTGCTTCCGATGATACACCTTCTGCTTTGTTGGGGACTGTCACCCCTTACAATGACACTAATGGTGTCAGTCCAGCAACTGACCCGATGACTCCCACTGGTGAAACACTTTGCGATATCACAGACCGATATCCTCGTCTCAGTTTGCAGGTACTGAAGAGGTTGCCACACGCGGACGCGGTGGTGACTGACAGACCTCGACAGCCACTGAGGGTGTTGAAGCACAAACACCAGGAGATTTGGTTGAAAGGTTACAGCCATTCTCATAATAACGCGGCCACTGACAACTCGTACATAGGGTCCGACCTTTTCGTTTGCGCCTCGGACACCAACACCACCCGCTGGTGGGGGGGTCCCGAGACACAAAGGGGGGGAATAGTAGCCCAGACCCATGATGAGCCTCATCGAGGCCGGTGGGGGGGTCGAGACTAGGACAACACCGTACGAGGCCGCCAGAGCATAAATCAAATCTAGTTGTAAACTCCCCTATGAGAACAGTGAGGAGCAGACAGGCCCCTAGACGGGCATTATCTTAGAACACATCTAAGATAGTTCTGAGGTGTACCACACTGGTTGTAAAGGAAGTCCAGTGGACTTGTCCACCTCCAAAACAAATGGCAACAATAATCATTCCTTGCCATGTGTAGGTTCAACTACAATACAACTAGTAATATGCTCCAATCATGTGTTCCGGTAGATAATATTTCAGAATAAATCGGTAGGACAACTGGACCCCTTGAATACCAGTACCAATACCACAGTCAGTCCAGCAACACTCAGTAAGAGGATTAGTAACCTCACAAGTTAAATTGCTATTGATAATAGCGACATAGGAGTCACTCAGAGTGCAACACGGGGAAGGGAATCTCCATTGCACTCTTCCAATGGTTAACACATGCCACTAATAAATAGAACCCTCCGTTCAGGAGAAAAGTTATTAGAAGTCATGAACCATGATCACACCACGTATGACTGGTCCAATACTTAAAGAGTACTTCTGTCGTGAGGTTAGCTCCTCCGTGGATAACATAGCTATGAAATAGACTTCATACCTACCGCCACTACAATAGTGGAAGACACAGTGACTTTTCGAAAACTACTACAGACTCCCTTGACACCAATTCTGACTGACCTCCAGGCATTGACCTGAAAATTACCTGACTACGTCAGACTCATTCTGAACAAGTTGTAATCTGCCAGGATACTTGGTTTTCTTCCCTTGACATGCGCGATTGTGTAAGCATAAACGCACATGCACAACGGAACATCCAATTAGGATTTATGCTAGGATCACTTAAGGGTCCAAGCAAAATACCAGCCTTAGTAAAGTTGAACATTTACTTCTAGGCCTTTGACTCTACAGCACTCACCAGTTTTCTAACCAGAAGTCCATAGGGGATCCCTGTAGACTGCCCAAAACTAGTGCCTTACACCTGTAGACTTATCATATAGTTGTCAGCTTAGGATAGTACCCTAAGCGCCACCCCGCAAATTAGGAAAGCCCTAGATATGACATTAGACAATGCCATGATAGGGTCATTTTTCCAAGACCATGGACGTAGATAGAATACAGTCCAATTAGATGATTAAGGTGGCATAACTATATTTTGTTTGTTTATGCTTTCATTCATTTTGTTTCATTTTCTTCGGCACATAGAAAGTGATAGAGCCATAAACAACTCCCCCATACAACCATCAGTTAGTGCCACAACGCCGCTCATTTGGGAGGAAATGTAATGATATATTTCATGAGTGTGTGTGCGTTGTTAACATCTGCCTAAGTTACTGCCCAGATATTCCAGTCTGGACGACCAGACGACGGGTCCGGAACGGCGATCCCAATCCGGACATCCGCTGCAGAGTCATGGAACGGACTTCTTCATTTGCAGAGACCCTACCCGGGTCGACCACCAGAGGGGGGACTGCAATAGCAAACCCCAACTGGACATCTGGTGCCCAGCCTTGGAGCGGACTTCTTCATTTGCAGACACCCTACCCGGGTCGACCGCCAGATGGGGACCACAACGATGATCCACAACCAGGACAACCCACGTTCATTTTTATGTTGGTTTATAACATGCAGGTTAATCGCAAGATTGAACCCAACATGGGGGGACTGTCATGACGTTGGCCTGTGGGTAAGGTTTATGACCCCCCCCCATAAATACCTTTCTCCCTTCACCTCTCTTACTGACCCGACTGAAGGACTGCTGTCCTGTTAAATATAGAGAGTCTGGGAACATCAAACAAATGGGGAAAGGAACCATATTTTGGTAATAAAACCAGTTGGAAATATGCTTTGGAACGTAATGAGTATGGATGTCAGTTCGGTTGTCATCTGAGACATTATGACTGATGACAGGACGACATAAACTGTACCTGGGAAAGTATACACTCTCTAGTTATCAGAGTCACATGGAATTGTTATGCAATTGAAATGTTTGATATTGAAATTGTTTGTTAGGAGATTAAATGTAATTTTAGCTTCCAAATGAGAGAATTGGGTTTTCATAAGGAAAGTGCCCTGCTTGATCAGTGGCCCAACCCTGTGAAGAGACAGGGGTTATAAACGATGAAACACCTCCTCCCCCCTCTCCACTATATAAGCCTTTGATGAAAAGATAACCAGGTGGTTCCAGTACGTGAGGTCTGCAGCCTCCACGTTAGAAGGACACACATGTCAAGTACAGAACTAAGCCAACCTCGGCGTGAGCTTTGGTGGCGAATGGTATGAACTTTGAGCTTATTCACTACAGAAGTGATACTTCCTAGCCGTTGAGTTAGCAGCGGCCGCTGTAGACGTGGGCTAGGAAAGGACGGACGACGGATCCAGTCTAACAAACAGACGAAGATACCACCACGTATCCAGTTTACCACCAAAGACATTCTTCCGAGTACAGGAAGATCTGTTGGCCAACCCGGCCAGCATCTACGACCAATCTACCGAAGCGCAGCTCAGAGTAAATATTTATTGCATTTTCCTTTTCCAAATGGGCGGTAATTTAGAATGCATAAGATAATGTATTTACGATAGCATAGCTGCTGTTTCTTTGTTCCTAAATCTTCCCGCTCTTTCATTCAAGCCCAACCCCCTTTCCTTTGTGTAACCAGCCATCATGTATGACATCATTTGTATTCGGTGTATTTGTAATTCTGTGTGATTAGTTTAGGTATTTTGTAAATAAATAATTAAACCCAATTTTGTATTGCTGATTCAACTTGTTAGCCAGGGTTCGTGAAGATAACCAAGAATTTACAACTTTCATTATGAGACTGAAAATAAGACAAGGGTTAATATTGACTGCTATCGATGTAAAATATTACAAAGTATTTTAAGAGTTTATTCGGAAGATAACGGCTCTATAAACGTTCTTCCGTGGTGCCCCGACTTTCTAGTTAATTACATTTACATGATTAGCTTAATCAGGTAATATTAATTACAGAGAAATAATTTTATAGGTTAGTATGTCATATCACTTAATCCGGCATAGCCAAAGACACGACACTGGATGAGCTGCACTACCTGAGCCACTTGTGTGAGTTGTAGAGTCCGTCTCATGCTACCACTAGAGTGAAAGCACCGCCAGCATTCAAAAGTGACCAAAACATCAGCCAGGAAGCATAGGAACTGAGTCTGTGGTCTGTGGTCCCCACCTGCAGAACCACTCCTTTATTGGGGGTGTCTCGCTAATTGCCTATAATTTTCCCCTGTTGTCTATTCCATTTGCACAACAGCATGTGAAATTTATTGTCTGTCAGTGTTGTTTCCTAAGTGGACAGTTTGATTTCACAGAAGTGTGATTGACTTGGAGTTACATTGTGTTGTTTAAGTGTTCCCTTTATTTTTTGGAGCAGTGTATTATATTCTGTTCTGTAATATACAATACTATCAATATGTGATCTTGCAGATATTGATTCAGCTTTGATGTAACTGTCACGAATCCCATCGAAGGTGGCTCCCCTGCCTGCTCGGGCGGCGCTCGGCGGTCGTCGTCACCGACCTACTAGCCGCCGCTGATCCTTTTTTCCTTTTCGTTTGGTATGTCTTATTGTTTGCACCTGTCCCTCATTTGGTTTATTGATTTTGGTTATTTAAGCCTGGTTAGCCCGCCCAGTGTTGTGCGGGATTATTTTAGCGTCAGGTTGTAATTTATCGTTGGATGTGCTGGCGTTTATTTACTTATTATTAATTGCAGGCTGTGCACCTGTTTTGGGCACTTGGCAATTTACCCACGCCGTTTGTGTTGGCGTTTATCGTGTTGGCTTTTGTTAAAAATAAACACGAAGTTCTGTACCTCTGCTCTCTGCGCCTGACTCCTACCACCACTCCTAGCAACCGTCTGACAGTAACTTTATTAAGCGAGCACCATCTGCCCGAGTAGCAGTAGCTGTACAGAGACTGTGCGTAAGGTAGAGAATCCCACACATGGGCAGAAGCTTCCGGAAACTTTAGCAGTCCATTAAAAGTTTGATCGGCAAAAAGGAAAGTCTCTCCCATGTCTCTGTGGTGTGTCTGGTCTGGCTGTGGTGTCTCCCATGTCTCTGTGGTGTGTCTAGTCTGGTTGTGGTGTCTCCCATGTCTCTGTGGTGTGTCTAGTCTGGTTGGGGTGTCTCCCATTTCTCTGTGGTGTGTCTAGTCTGGTTGTGGTGTCTCCCATGTCTCTGTGGTGTGTCTAGTCTAGTTGTGGTGTCTCCCATGTCTCTGTGGTGTGTCTGGTCTGGCTGTGGTGTCTCCCATGTCTCTGTGGTGTGTCTGGTCTGGTTGTGGTGTCTCCCATGTCTCTGTGGTGTGTCTAGTCTGGTTGTGGTGTCTCCCAGGTCTCTGTGGTGTGTCTGGTCTGGTTGTGGTGTCTCCCATGTCTCTGTGGTGTGTCTAGTCTGGTTGGGGTGTCTCCCATGTCTCTGTGGTGTGTCTGGTCTGGTTGTGGTGTCTCCCATGTCTCTGTGGTGTGTCTGGTCTGGTTGTGGTGTCTCCCATGTCTCTGTGGTGTGTCTGATCTGGTTGTGGTGTCTCCCATGTCTCTGTGGTGTGTCTAGTCTGACTGTGGTGTCTCCCATGTCTCTGTGGTGTGTCTGGTCTGGTTGTGGTGTCTCCCATGTCTCTGTGGTGTGTCTGGTCTGGTTGTGGTGTCTCCCATGTCTCTGTAGTGTGTCTGGTCTGGTTGTGGTGTCTCCCATGTCTCTGTGGTGTGTCTAGTCTGGTTGTGGTGTCTCCCATGTCTCTGTGGTGTGTCTGGTCTGGCTGTGGTGTCTCCCATGTCTCTGTGGTGTGTCTAGTCTGACTGTGGTGTCTCCCATGTCTCTGTGGTGTGTCTGGTCTGGTTGTGGTTTCTCCCATGTCTCTGTGGTGTGTCTGGTCTGGTTGTGGTGTCTCCCATGTCTCTGTGGTGTGTCTAGTCTGGTTGTGGTGTCTTTGATGTCTCTGTGGTATGTCTGGTCTGGTTGTGGTGTCTCCCATGTCTCTGTGGTGTGTCTAGTCTGGTTGTGGTGTCTCCCAGGTCTCTGTGGTGTGTCTGGTCTGGTTGTGGTGTCTCCCATGTCTCTGTGGTGTGTCTAGTCTGGTTGGGGTGTCTCCCATGTCTCTGTGGTGTGTCTGGTCTGGTTGTGGTGTCTCCCATGTCTCTGTGGTGTGTCTGGTCTGGTTGTGGTGTCTCCCATGTCTCTGTGGTGTGTCTGATCTGGTTGTGGTGTCTCCCATGTCTCTGTGGTGTGTCTAGTCTGACTGTGGTGTCTCCCATGTCTCTGTGGTGTGTCTGGTCTGGTTGTGGTGTCTCCCATGTCTCTGTGGTGTGTCTGGTCTGGTTGTGGTGTCTCCCATGTCTTTGTAGTGTGTCTGGTCTGGTTGTGGTGTCTCCCATGTCTCTGTGGTGTGTCTAGTCTGGTTGTGGTGTCTCCCATGTCTCTGTGGTGTGTCTGGTCTGGCTGTGGTGTCTCCCATGTCTCTGTGGTGTGTCTAGTCTGACTGTGGTGTCTCCCATGTCTCTGTGGTGTGTCTGGTCTGGTTGTGGTTTCTCCCATGTCTCTGTGGTGTGTCTGGTCTGGTTGTGGTGTCTCCCATGTCTCTGTGGTGTGTCTAGTCTGGTTGTGGTGTCTTTGATGTCTCTGTGGTGTGTCTGGTCTGGTTGTGGTGTCTCCCATGTCTCTGTGGTGTGTCTGGTCTGGTTGTGGTGTCTCCCATGTCTCTGTGGTGTGTCTAGTCTGGTTGTGGTGTCTCCCATGTCTCTGTGGTGTGTCTGGTCTGGTTGTGGTGTCTCCCATGTCTCTGTGGCGTGTCTAGTCTGGTTGTGGTGTCTCCCATGTCTCTGTGGTGTGTCTAGTCTGGTTGTGGTGTCTCCCATGTCTCTGTGGTGTGTCTGGTCTGGTTGTGGTGTCTCCCATGTCTCTGTGGTGTGTCTAGTCTGGTTGTGGTGTCTCCCATGTCTCTGTGGTGTGTCTGGTCTGGTTGTGGTGTCTCCCATGTCTCTGTGGTGTGTCTAGTCTGGTTGTGGTGTCTCCCATGTCTCTGTGGTGTGTCTGGTCTGGTTGTGGTGTCTCCCATGTCTCTGTGGTGTGTCTGGTCTGGTTGTGGTGTCTTTGATGTCTCTGTGGTGTGTCTGGTCTGGTTGTGGTGTCTCCCATGTCTCTGTGGTGTGTTTGGTCTGGTTGTGGTGTCTCCCATGTCTCTGTGGTGTGTCTGGTCTGGTTGTGGTGTCTCCCATGTCTCTGTGGTGTGTCTGGTCTGGTTGTGGTGTCTCCCATGTCTCTGTGATGTGTCTAGTCTGGTTGTGGTGTCTCCCAGGTCTCTGTGGTGTGTCTGGTCTGGTTGTGGTGTCTCCCATGTCTCTGTGGTGTGTCTGGTCTGGTTGTGGTGTCTCCCATGTCTCTGTGGTGTGTCTAGTCTGGTTGTGGTGTCTCCCATGTCTCTGTGGTGTGTCTAGTCTGACTGTGGTGTCTCCCATGTCTCTGTGATGTGTCTAGTCTGGTTGTGGTGTCTCCCATGTCTCTGTGGTGTGTCTAGTCTGGTTGTGGTGTCTCCCATGTCTCTGTGGTGTGTCTAGTCTGGTTGTGGTGTCTCCCATGTCTCTGTGGTGTGTCTAGTCTGACTGTGGTCTTTCCCATGTCTCTGGCATGTGTCTGTTCATGGTCCAGCTGATATTCCCATGTGCGGACCCCAGGGTGCAGTATCGTGGCATTGGTTGCCGTGTGTTTCCATGTGAACAGCCTGCTGGGCTGGCCTGTCTGTGAAGGGATGACCAGAGATAAAAGCCTGCTGTGTAAATGGATGACCAGGACAGAGAGGGAGGATCTTCTTAACAGCAGTGACCGCCGCCCAGATCCACAGCCCTATTTAACCAGCTTGGCCGTCTCCTATAGCATCACACACTGGATACTACAGGGGGATACTACAGAATGACCATACAGGAGGATCCTACAGGAAGATACTACAGGAGGGAGACTGAGCCTGACACTCTCTGGAGGTAGACTGACACTGATAGTGTAACAGGTGACTATAACCACAAAAAGTCTAAGGACCAGGCTTGAATGTGCTCTTCCATTCAAGGTCATTTCCTATACAGTAAAAAACATTTTATTGTCGACTATTCCTATACAGGATACATGTATTATTATTTCAATTCATTGAATTGAATAAGAAACTGAATTGAATTCAAATATTACATGATGAGGGAGAATTGGCTTTGCAATTATTGGATTTGAAAAGTTGTAGCCTTGGTTGCTTGTGTTTTTTGGTTTTGAAAAGTTGCCTGTGATCTGACCTAACTGTGAATTTTCTTCCTTCTCTTTCTCCAGAGCTGTGATCCTGACAGAGCTCATGTAATGTGGGTCGTTGAGCAGATCCGTGTTTCAGTGGCCAAAAACAACCTTCTGTTGCCAATAGCAGAGTACAGCTTCCGCATCTCAGACATCATGTTGGGAGAGAGAACATCTCGGGAGAAAGGAAGGAAGACGATCTCTCTGTGTCCTAACATCATCACTCCGAATACTATCCCTGAGTTCTGCATCCCACCAAAGATCTCGCCACAGCAGGAGCTAAAGACAGTGGACTGGAGTAAAACTAGCCCTGTTGGAAAGGTGTCCTTTTCACCTGAGAAGGGCAGCAGCCCGGAGAGGGAGGTAACAGTGAGAGAACCCTTCATCAACACTCATCCAACCCTCATCCAGGTAGAGAGCGTGGACGAGACTCCATACGACCAGGGCTTCAGTGATGAGGAGAGTACCAACGCTGACCCCCAGAGCCAAGCAGCTCTCTCCCTGCCCCACCTGGCCAAGGCCCAGACCTGCTACGGTTTCTGTACCCTCCTGGAGAGCCCCCACACCCGGAGGAAAGAGTCTCTGTTCCACAGCCACCCCAACGCCTGCCCCCTCCCCCTGATCGCTGCCTCTCCCGGGCCTCGTGGCCGCTCCAAAACGTACTCCTCCAGAACCTCACCTCTACCCCACGCCCCGTCATCCTCCTTCAGCCTCACCAAGCTGACCTCCAGCAGGCTGTCTCCTGGAGGCTCCAGGCTGGTGGCTCTCCAGAGACAGAGCACCCTGGACAGTGACACCACGTCCTCCACCGAGTCCTCCCCGTTCAGCTCCCCTCTCCTGGCCAGGCCGCCTCCCAAGTCCTCCCTGCTCAAAGCCCTGAGCCACGACAGACTTCTGTCCCGGACTATGAGAAAAGCTGTGCTCTCCAGAAACAACTCCCTGTCCACAGATGAAAGCAGCTCCACGGACAATAGCCCAAATATCATCCGGAGGGCCTCTGATGCTGGATTAGTAGAACCCCTTCCCAGTGCCTTCACCCTGGCTCCCCCTGTTATCTTCCCCATAGACTTCGTCCTCCACAGAGAGAGGGTCATGAAGGAGAGTCTAGTTCCTGTAGGTAGAGAGGGGGCACTACGGCTCTCAGCAGAGTACTGCCTAGACAACCAGAGACTCAGAGTGAGGTTGATCAGTGCTGAGGGACTGTATGCTATCTCTGTGGATCCTAAGAGCATCAACTGCAGCATCAGTATCTGTCTGTTACCGGAGAAGATTCAGAAGCAACGCAGCGCGGTAATTAAAAGGAGCAGGAACCCCATCTTCAACGAGGATTTCTTCTTCTATGGTATCTCACAGGAAGATATCTGCTGCCGGTCGCTGCGGTTCAAAGTTGTCAACAAAATGTCCTCCATGAAAAGGGACTATATTTTGGGAGACTGTGAGATTTTGCTGAAAAGTTTATTATCTATGTAAAAATTGTTGATTGGCTTGAATGTATATAAGAAATATTTTTTGACTTTTTACTCTGCTACATATTTATTAAATCAACGTAAAAAAAAAACATCTGGTTGTTTTGAGTCTTATCCTACTAAACTGTGACTGTATTCAGAGACAGTTTATTTCACAGGAGGTTGGTGGTACCTTAATTGGGGAGGACGGGCTCGTGGTAATGGCTGGAGCGGAATGAGTGTTTGGTTTCCATGTGTTTGGTGCCATTCCATTTGCTCTGTTCCAGACATTTATGAGCCGTTCTCCCCTCAGCAGCCTCCACTGGTCTATTTCAAGCGCTGCAATTGCAGAGCCGTCTACACAACAGCCTACATCGACATAAGGAAGGATAAGAAATTGAATTCGTGATTAGATTTGGTCCATAAATGGAAATGAATTGGACCTGCTTTAAAACCTACAGAAAATAATCTTTAAGAGCATTCAGATTACATTTTATAATATACATTTAATTAATTAGAAAAGCTTTTATTTAACAAATACATTACAATTACATTGCCTATGATGAGAAGACTAAAACAAACGGCTAACCTTGTCAAAGATGACACTACCAAATATAGTTCATTGATATGGTCCAGAGGTCTACATTCCCTCATGTTTGAAAGTCATTCAAGGATTTCATTCTGGCCACCAATAATTTATTTTTACATGATCACACCTGTGTTATTTGCAAATACAGTTTATTCAAGATCACATAATTTGACACCGCTGGCTGTCACTGTATACAGGCATTACTAGTCGATTAGCTACATTACTAATCGATCGCAGAGCGAATCTCTTTCATATTAAAGCTCTTGTCATCTTGCTACGGAAAGGCGTTCACACTGAAGATCACGGGATAATCTTGGCACTCGTAGCATTTACCCATCAACAAGGGTAGTGCTAGCCACGAAGTTCAACAATGGTTTTTGAATCTATGGTCAGTGATCTCCTGAATAGGTTCATCGGAGACTATGTGGAAAACCTCGACAAGTCCCAGTTGAAGATTGGCATTTGGGGAGGTGAGCGACACGCACAGAAGAGGCTGGAATGACAGTTGAAGCGCTGCTAACCTCACAGTGCAAGGAATGCTAGTGTGGCTAGGTTAGCTGTTAGCATTTTAAACAAACAAGCCTTAATGCTAACTAACTAACGAACTAGCTAGCTATAACCAGTCTCTGGGACATGATGCTAACGTTACCCAGTCTAGGATAAAAGGTTTTGTAAACATACCTGTAATGATATTGAAATGTTGTAGGACGCTTTGTGTGCCTAGAAAGTCACTGACTGGGGCTCACACAGCTAACATATTTACTTTGATCTGGCATTGCATAAATGAGCTGCCATACACAAACAACCTTATGTTTTGTCTGGCTTAGCCTACATTTATTAGTAATCTATTATTATATGGGTACAACATGTAGACATAGACATAAACATACATGCATTAATCCCAGCTGTTTCCTGCTGGACACAGTGTAGTCTGTCTAACTAATCTGTCTTCACAACAATGAATGCATACAGGACTGAGCGGACTGGTAAATCAAGATGGTATGATCTGGTCAGGTACCAAGGCATCAACCAGTTTCCAGTTGATGCCTTTCTCTCAGTGTGGATCTCTTGAGTGAAGTGGCAACTTTTCTATTAGCCATATCCTATACTTTACTAGCCAGGTCCCAGATCTGTTTGTGCTCTTGCCATATGCTATACTTTACTAGCCTGGTCCCAGATCTGTTTGTGCTTTTTGCCATATCCCATACTTTACTAGCCTGGTCCCATATCTGTCTGTGCTCTTGCCATATCCTATACTTTACTAGCCTGGTCCCATATCTGTTTGTGCTCTTGCCATATCCTATACTTTACTAGTCTGGTCCCATATCTGTTTGTGTACTTACCATATCCTATACTTTACTAGCCTGGTCCCAGATCTGTTTGTGCTCTTGCCATATCCTATACTTTACTAGCCTGGTCCCAGATATTTTTGTGCTCTTGCCAATTCCATTGCTATCATTGTCAAGCCAATGGCATGATCATTCAATAAGGAGTTGGCAAGGGAGCAGAAACAGACTGTGCCCAGAATAAGCCACAGTTAGTTGCAAAGCTAGATAGATAGTATTTACCTAGCTAGTAGGGTATACATTAGAACGTGAAATAGAAACATTTAGTCACACATACAGCTGTCAACACAGCTGGTGAAAGTGTAGGCCTATAAAAAAACAACATTTTGATCCTGGCAAACTGACATGAGAAAGTACTGACATTTTGAGTTGTCAACTGCAATGTTTGCTTTGAAGGAAGTTCAGGATACTGCAGTAAGTCTCTTGGCAGGTAACACCGTCCACACCCACCGTCTCTATAATACCTGCAGAAACCATTGTGACTGTTAGGCCTCGGCCGTACCTGTCATCCTCTCCCGTCATCCGAGTGTAGGAGGGTTGGATCTTTGTCCCATGTTTGCACTCCAGACCTGACGCCAGGGTTAATACAGTAGTTGGATTAATACAGCAGTTGGATTAATACAGCAGTTGGGTTAATACAGCAGTTGGATTAATACAGCAGTTGGATCAATACAGTAGTCGAATCTATGATTCCTTAGCTAGACAGGACCCTTATTTTTGTCATGGGTAGACCACAGTACTAGCCTAGCCTATATCTTTGGAACGTTGAAGCCAGATAAAAGCCATTGTATTACATTTGCATAAGCGTCATATATCCTAGTAAGACCAAAGATAGCCGGCAGCATGTTTTTTTTGTATTGCATTGTGATATAGGCTCATACAGGAAAAACCCTTACTACAAATACCAAACAGTACCGACAGATTCCTTACTAGTCCTGTTTCTTCCCTGTAGGCCTAGTTATTGTATCATGTGTCTCAACCGTAGACTAAGCCCAATACAGAGCTTCATGATTAAATGTTAGTCTGTTGGTTGTAGCCTACTGTATGGTCTGTTGATCTGTCTGTTTCACTAAGGAAGTCTTCCATTTTAGGCTTTCTGCAGTTGTGTTTTTATACCATAGATTAGTTTACCCTTGGTCCTTGATAAAAGCCCAAAGGTCAGATAAGGTAATTGTTTTGACCCACGGTAGTGTTTCTCCAGGTTAATATCTAAACTCTACGCTAAATTCAATTGATGTTGTTTAATTCAATCATTGATGGAAAAGGCCTACGTTTTAACAATAGATATGTGAATGGAGGGCAAAGGAGTACAGAGTCTATCAACAACATATTCTGAAGAGATTATGATCACATGACTGTTCCATCTCAAAGCGAGCTCACTTTACCTCACAACACTATGAATGCTTTTGTCACACCTTGACGTGGGAGGCTTGGTTCTTTTTACTCCTGGGTTATTTTTCCAAAGTACATGACGGTTACCTGAGCTAGATCACCTTACAGTCCTGTGACTGCCATCAGAGGTGATCAACAACATGATTTCACCAGACGTGTTGTTTCTGTACACTGGACACAGTGATGTAACACCTAGACCTACGCTAACTCACTGTGATGTAACACCTAGACCTACGCTAACTCACCTCACTGTGATGTAACACCTAGACCTACGCTAACTCACCTCACTGTGATGTAACACCTAGACCTACGCTAACTCACTGTGATGTAACACCTAGACCTACGCTAACTCACTGTGATGTAACACCTAGACCTACGCTAACTCACTGTGATGTAACACCTAGACCTACGCTAACTCACCTCACTGTGATGTAACACCTAGACCTACGCTAACTCACCTCACTGTGACGTAACACCTAGAGCTACGCTAACTCACCTCACTGTGATGTAACACCTAGACCTACGCTAACTCACCTCACTGTGATGGAACATCTAGACCTACGCTAACTCACCGTGATGTAACATCTAGACCTACGCTAACTCGCCTCACTGTGATGTAACACCTAGACCTACGCTAACTCACTGTGATGTAACATCTAGACCTACGCTAACTCACTGTGATGTAACACCTAGACCTACGCTAACTGTTTTGTCTGAGAAATTTTTTGTTGTCTGAGTGAGGGGGAAATGTTTTGTTGTCTGAGTGAGGGGGAAATGCTGTAAAGTTAAGAGGACTCGATGTATTTTGAAAGATGAGACATTGAGGATCATAATAAATACCGTTTTGATATTATACAAGCAAGCCAAACACCCGTGAGTCCAAATGTGCACTTCACATCTCCAAATCATAAAACTGATGTCATTTACAGTGTCAACGTTAATAAACGTTAATAAAACTGATGTACAGTGTCAACGTTAATAATCACTATGTTTTGATGTACAGTTACCAGATGACATGTCGTCATACACTGGGTTGTTCTGAACATAATGAGTATGTTTTGTTTTATTGTGAATAAAATTCACTGCTGGGGCCCTGGTAAAAAAAGTAGTGCAGTACATACGGAATTGGGTTTTTTAGGAATCAGACAGGATTTGGTCCAGATTTAGGAACCATGGTTGTTTAACTTCCTGTTTTGGTCTAGGCTGTATAACCACCATGACTGACCTTTTTGTAGTAACCCGATGAAAGAAACCTGACTCCCTGGTCGACACACACAGTTGATAATTGTCTGAATCTACTCTGCTAGCTGTCAGTCAAGCAGACTTCCTGTAACTAGTGTACACATCAAGCAGACTTCCTGTAACTAGTGTACACATCAAGCAGACTTCCTGTAACTCGTGTACACATCAAGCAGACTTCCTGTAACTAGTGTACACATCAAGCAGACTTCCTGTAACTAGTGTACACATCAAGCAGACTTCCTGTACCTAGTGTATACATCATGCAGACTTCCTGTAACTAGTGTACACACCAAGCAGACTTCCTGTAACTAGTGTACACACCAAGCAGACTTCCTGTAACTAGTGTACACATCAGACTTCCTGTAACTAGTGTTCACATCAAGCAGACTTCCTGTAACTAGTGTACACGTTCTAGTATCACTAACTTGTGTTTTCTCTCATCTCTGTCCAGGCAATGTTGTTCTGGAAAACTTGAAAGTTAAAGAAAATGCTTTGGTAAGTATGCATTACTTTATTATCATCAACATGTGTAGCCTATCATTTTAAATAGATGTTATTGTACTTTCCAGGTATCCATCCCTATTGTCCTCACCTCACAGAGGCCTGTAGTAGACTAGGTCTGGTTCTGATCCATCCCTATTGTCCTCACCTCACAGAGGCCTGTAGTAGACTTGGTCTGGTTCTGATCCATCCCTATTGTCCTCACCTCACAGAGGCCTGTAGTAGACTAGGTCTGGTTCTGATCCATCCCTATTGTCCTCACCTCACAGAGGCCTGTAGTAGACTTGGTCTGGTTCTGATCCATCCCTATTGTCCTCACCTCACAGAGGCCTGTAGTAGACTAGGTCTGGTTCTGATCCATCCCTATTGTCCTCACCTCACAGAGGCCTGTAGTAGACTAGGTCTGGTTCTGATCCATCCCTATTGTCCTCACCTCACAGAGGCCTGTAGTAGACTAGGTCTGGTTCACCTCACAAGGTCCGGTATGTGAATAGGTCTAGTTCTGATCCATCCCTGTTGTTCTCACCTCACAGAGGCCTGTAGTAGACTAGGTCTGGTTCTGATCCATCCCTGTTGTTCTCACCTCACAGAGGCCTGTAGTAGACTAGATCTGGTTCTGATCCATCCCTATTGTCCTCACCTCATAGAGGCCTGTAGTAGACCAGGTCAGGTTCACCTCACAGAGGCCTGTAGTAGACCAGGTCTGGTTCACCTCACAGAGGCCTGTAGTAGACCAGGTCTGGTTCACCTCACAGAGGCCTGTAGTAGACCAGGTCTGGTTCACCTCACAGAGGCCTGTAGTAGACCAGGTCTGGTTCACCTCACAGAGGCCTGTAGTAGACCAGGTCTGGTTCACCTCACAGAGGCCTGTAGTAGACCAGGTCTGGTTCACCTCACAGAGGCCTGTAGTAGACCAGGTCTGGTTCACCTCACAGAGGCCTGTAGTAGACCAGGTCTGGTTCACCTCACAGGGGCCTGTAGTAGACTAGGTCTGGTTCACCTCACAGAGGCCTGTAGTAGACTAGGTCTGGTTCTGATCCATCCCTGTTGTTCTCACCTCACAGAGGCCTGTAGTAGACTAGGTCTGGTTCTGATCCATCCCTATTGTTCTCACCTCACAGAGGCCTGTAGTAGACTAGATCTGGTTCTGATCCATCCCTATTGTCCTCACCTCACAGAGGCCTGTAGTAGACCAGGTCTGGTTCACCTCACAGAGGCCTGTAGTAGACCAGGTCTGGTTCACCTCACAGAGGCCTGTAGTAGACCAGGTCTGGTTCACCTCACAGAGGCCTGTAGTAGACCAGGTCTGGTTCACCTCACAGAGGCCTGTAGTAGACCAGGTCTGGTTCACCTCACAGAGGCCTGTAGTAGACCAGGTCTGGTTCACCTCACAGAGGCCTGTAGTAGACCAGGTCTGGTTCACCTCACAGAGGCCTGTAGTAGACCAGGTCTGGTTCACCTCACAGAGGCCTGTAGTAGACTAGGTTCTGAATCATTGATGTAGCCTATACCTGACTGTTTTCCATACATTAATGATACATGATGTTGATCGCTGACCTTTTCCACTACAGCAACTCACATGTTGATCAAGGAGACAGTAGTGTAATCATTATATCAGCTAGACAATGTACAGAGGATGGTGCTCAGGGCTGGTATTGTTGAATCAGAGTTGGAGGGTGAAGGATGGAGGTCAGGGCTGGTAGTGTTGAATCAGAGTTGGAGGGTGAAGGATGGTGATCAGGGCTGGTAGTGTTGAATCAGAGTTGGAGGGTGAAGGATGGTGGTTGGAGGGTGAAGGATGGAGGTCAGGGCTGTAGTGTTGAATCAGAGTTGGAGGGTGAAGGATGGTGATCAGGGCTGGTAGATCTATCTATGATCTTCCACTGTCTCCTTTAGCTTCCATTCAAGTGACTCAACTTAAAATACATGCATGTTACTGGTCTAATGATGTTGATTCTGTTCTGTTGTTTCTGTTACAGAGTGAGCTGGATGTTCCATTTAAAGTGAAAGCTGGTCAGATTGGTGAGTACCGGCGGCAGCCCCCCCCCACTCCACAGTTCAAAATGATCTTATTTATTTTCTTCATGTTGTTTTCTCAAGTATCATTCGTCGGTCCACAGCCTTGGTATTGCATAATCAAACTCTGGGAGAACTCTGGGCTAGTGGCTCTGGTAAAGGACAAGTATTCAATCCATGAAGCATGACAACTCAATAGCTACAGTAGCTCCTGGGTCTCAGTTCAGAGGATTGTTCAGTGACTCTGATCCTGGGTCTTAGTTCAGAGTATTGTTCAGTGACTCTGATCCTGGGTCTTAGTTCAGAGGATTGTTCAGTGACTCTGATCCTGGGTCTTAGTTCAGAGGATTGTTCAGTGACTCTGATCCTGGGTCTTAGTTCAGAGGATTGTTCAGCGACTCTGATCCTGGGTCTTAGTTCAGAGGATTGTTCAGTGACTGCTATAGAGAACAGACAGTAGTAGCACGACAACTCAATAGTTACCTACCCAGCAGCCCCTGTGTCTTAGTAGAGAGTCTGTGATGATAAAGAGAACAGAGTCTAGCTACCTACCCAGCAGCCCCTGTGTCTTAGTAGAGAGACTGTGACGATAAAGAGAACAGAGTCTAGCTACCTACCCAGCAGCCCCTGTGTCTTAGTAGAGAGACTGTGATGATAAAGAGAACGGAGTATGATATGGCTGCTATTTGAGGATTGGTCAGTGATGTGTGTATGGGCTGTATGTGAATTCTCCAGAGTCGTTACGTTGCTCTCTCTCACTTCACTAAGCCACTTCAACTCCAGTGGTATTTCACTAACGAGAAGTGGACTCCCAAATGGCACCCTATTCCGTTTGTAGTGCACTGCTTTTGACATGGGGCCCATTAGGGGGTCTGGTCTAAAGTATTGTACTATATAGGAATTAGGATGCCATTTGGGATGCACCCTAAACTAAAGCTGATGATACACTAGCAAATTTTGAGGCAATGTTGCAGAGCAATGGACTCCTGAGTGGCGCAGCGGTCTAAGGCACTGCATCTCAGTGCTAGAGGAGTCACTACAGACACCCTGGTTTGATTCCAGGCTGTATCACAGTGGTCTAAGGCACTGCATCTCAGTGCTAGAGGCGTCACTGCAGACACCCTGGTTCGATTCCAGGCTCCGGTGTAGGCCGTTATTGTAAATAAGAATTTGTTCTTAACTGCCTTGCCTAGTTAAATAAACATTATATTTAAAAAAAAGTAAATGGCAGTGCAAACATAGGTAACTAGATTTAACATTTTAGTTCACAATTCTAAGCTAGGAGGTGTAAATTGCACGCCGACCTATGGGATTCCCAATCACGGCTGGTTGTGATACAGCCTGGATTTGAACCAGGGTGTCTGTAGTGACGCCTCAAGCACTGATGGACAGAACAGGGGCAACACCTCCAGCAGCATGCGTAGCCTAGTGGTTAGAGCGTTGGACTAGTAACCGAAAGGTTGCAAGTTCGAATCCCCGAGCTGACAAGGTAAAAATCTGTCGTTCTGACAAGGCAGTTAACCCACCGTTCCTAGGCTGTCATTGTAAATAAGAATGTGTTCTTAACTGACTTGCCTAGTTAAATAAAGGTAAAATAAATACATTATTGCTCCTCATTGCTCCTCATTTCTCCTCATTGCTCCAGTGTCTCATACCCTTCTCCATTGCCAACAACATTTCTTGGCAATATTTCTTCCAAAAAGTACTAGTGTATCACTACATTATCTCTGTCAGCAGAACACTGTTTAGTTTGGTAGTTTGTAGCAACGGCTTCAAAACATACAAGAAATAGGAAGTTGGAGTCTGTGATGAAAAAGTTAATATTTTTGTCTGAATATGTTTATCACACAAACAAACAGGTGTTGCACAACTCTACCCTGTAAACTAGATGTGAAGAACAGAACTAGTTAACAGGTTACTCTACCCTGTAAACTAGATGTGAAGAACATAACTAGTTAACAGGTTACTCTACCCTGTAAACTAGATGTGAAGAATAGAACTAGTTAACAGGTTACTCTACCCTGTAAACTAGATGTGAAGAATAGAACTAGTTAACAGGTTACTCTACCCTGTAAACTAGATGTGAAGAACAGAACTAGTTAACAGGTTACTCTACCCTGTAAACTAGATGTGAAGAATAGAACTAGTTAACAGGTTACTCTACCCTGTAAACTAGATGTGAAGAACAGAACTAGTTAACAGGTTACTCTACCCTGTAAACTAGATGTGAAGAACAGAACTAGTTAACAGGTTACTCTACCCTGTAAACTAGATGTGAAGAACAGAACTAGTTAACAGGTTACTCTACCCTGTAAACTAGATGTGAAGAACAGAACTAGTTAACAGGTTACCCTACCCTGTAAACTAGATGTGAAGAACAGAACTAGTTAACAGGTTACTCTACCCTGTAAACTAGATGTGAAGAATAGAACTAGTTAACAGGTTACTCTACCCTGCAAACTAGATGTGAAGAATAGAACTAGTTAACAGGTTACTCTACCCTGTAAACTAGATGTGAAGAACAGAACTAGTTAACAGGTTACTCTACCCTGTAAACTAGATGTGAAGAATAGAACTAGTTAACAGGTTACTCTACCCTGTAAACTAGATGTGAAGAATATAACTAGTTAACAGGTTACTCTACCCTGTAAACTAGATGTGAAGAATAGAACTTGTTAACAGGTTACTCTACCCTGTAAACTAGATGTGAAGAATAGAACTTGTTAACAGGTTACTCTACCCTGTAAACTAGATGTGAAGAACAGAGGTAATTTCCCACATTTCTCTCATTCTGGATGAGACGGTGTGTGATGAGAACACATGTTTTCTCTCTGTAAACAAAGCCCAACAGAGGCTGTATCCTCACTGCATTACAACCCTTATAGCCTTTGTTGTTTAACATTAAGCAGTCTTGTTCCAGGTCCTGTATAGTAACTTTGGGATAGATTTAGCCTTTTTGGCTCATTTTTAAACATCACATCAGTAAAGGATGGAGCCCAGTCTCGTACTAGATCCTATAGATTAAATGACCTAAATAGGTTACTCTGAGAGACTGTTCAACTCTGTCCTTGGCTTTGTCCCACCCCACCCCCCCCAGACAGAGGTCTAATGTTGTGTATTGAGTTGATGTTAATGGTCTCTAATGGGAGACGTGCTGTGCTGTGAGTAGATTCTCTGTCCCATAGACATAGAATGACTAGAACGGTTAGTTCTCCATTCCAGGAAACGTGTCGTGGTGGGTGGAGCAGACCAGCGGCCATATTGGGTGTACCTTGGCCATGAGTGTTCCAGTCAAATGACTGTGGTGCGAGGGGCTTTCTCCCTTTACTTCTAAGAACTAGTTGTGTCTATGGTGACGAGTGTTTTTCCTGACCTCACCTGACACTTTCTCTGATCATCCTTTAATGACATTAGAGAAACTACTGCAATCCAAGATGCTTCACATCTCTACTGGGGAAAGTGTCCACGCAGCCCAGAGGTTTGTTAACAACACTGTGAGATGGACAGAGACTGTAGAGTAGAGAGAGGACATGTAACACTGAGGAAAGATGGACAGAGACTGTAGAGTAGAGAGGACATGTAACACTGAGGAAAGATGGACAGAGACTGTAGAGTAGAGAGAGGACATGTAACACTGAGGAAAGATGGACAGAGACTGTAGAGTAGAGAGAGGACATGTAACACTGAGGAAGGATGGACAGAGACTGTAGAGAGAGGACATGTAACACTGAGGAAAGATGGACAGAGACTGTAGAGAGAGGGCATGTAACATTGAGGAAAGATGAACAGAGACTGTAGAGAGAGGACATGTAACATTGAGGAAAGATGGACAGAGACTGTAGAGTAGAGAGAGAACATGTAACACTGAGGAAAGATGGACAGAGACTGTAGAGAGAGGACATGTAACACTGAGGAAAGATGGACAGAGACTGTAGAGAGAGAGGACATGTAACACTGAGGAAAGATGGACAGAGACTGTAGAGAGAGGACATGTAACACTGTGGAAAGATGGACAGAGACTGTAGAGAGAGGACATGTAACACTGAGGAAAGATGGACAGAGACTGTAGAGAGAGGACATGTAACATTGAGGAAAGATGGACAGAGACTGTAGAGTAGAGAGAGGACATGTAACACTGAGGAAAGATGGACAGAGACTGTAGAGAGAGGGCATGTAACATTGAGGAAAGATGGACAGAGACTGTAGAGAGGACATGTAACATTGAGGAAAGATGGACAGAGACTGTAGAGTAGAGAGAGGACATGTAACACTGAGGAAAGATGGACAGAGACTGTAGAGAGAGGACATGTAACACTGAGGAAAGATGGACAGAGACTGTAGAGAGAGGGCATGTAACATTGAGGAAAGATGGACAGAGACTGTAGAGTAGAGAGAGGACATGTAACACTGAGGAAAGATATACAGAGACTGTAGAGAGAGGACATGTAACACTAAGGAAAGATGGACAGAGACTGTAGAGAGAGGGCATGTAACATTGAGGAAAGATGGACAGAGACTGTAGAGTAGAGAGAGGGCATGTAACATTGAGGAAAGATGGACAGAGACTGTAGAGAGGACATGTAACATTGAGGAAAGATGGACAGAGACTGTAGAGTAGAGAGAGGACATGTAACACTAAGGAAAGATGGACAGAGACTGTAGAGTAGAGAGAGGACATGTAACACTGAGGAAAGATGGACAGAGACTGTAGAGAGAGGACATGTAACACTGAGGAAAGATGGACAGAGACTGTAGAGAGAGAGGACATGTAACACTGAGGAAAGATGGACAGAGACTGTAGAGAGGACATGTAACATTGAGGAAAGATGGACAGAGACTGTAGAGTAGAGAGAGGACATGTAACACTGAGGAAAGATGGACAGAGACTGTAGAGAGAGGACATGTAACACTGAGGAAAGATGGACAGAGACTGTAGAGAGAGGGCATGTAACATTGAGGAACGATGGACAGAGACTGTAGAGAGGACATGTAACATTGAGGAAAGATGGACAGAGACTGTAGAGTAGAGAGAGGACATGTAACACTGAGGAAAGATGGACAGAGACTGTAGAGAGAGGACATGTAACATTGAGGAAAGATGGACAGAGACTGTAGAGTAGAGAGAGGACATGTAACACTGAGGAAAGATGGACAGAGACTGTAGAGAGAGGACATGCAACACTGATGAAAGATGGACAGAGACTGTAGAGAGGACATGTAACATTGAGGAAAGATGGACAGAGACTGTAGAGTAGAGAGAGGACATGTAACACTGAGGAAAGATGGACAGAGACTGTAGAGAGAGGACATGCAACACTGAGGAAAGATGGACAGAGACTGTAGAGAGAGGACATGCAACACTGAGGAAAGATGGACAGAGACTGTAGAGAGAGAGGACATGTAACACTGAGGAAAGATGGACAGAGACTGTAGAGAGAGGACATGTAACACTGAGGAAAGATGGACAGAGACTGTAGAGAGAGAGGACATGTAACACTGAGGAAAGATGGACAGAGACTGTAGAGAGAGGACATGTAACATTGAGGAAAGATGGACAGAGACTGTAGAGTAGAGAGAGGACATGTAACACTGAGGAAAGATGGACAGAGACTGTAGAGAGAGGACATGTAACATTGAGGAAAGATGGACAGAGACTGTAGAGAGAGGACATGTAACACTGAGGAAAGATGGACAGAGACTGTAGAGAGAGGACATGTAACACTGAGGAAAGATGGACAGAGACTGTAGAGAGAGAGGACATGTAACATTGAGGAAAGATGGACAGAGACTGTAGAGAGGACATGTAACATAGAGGAAAGATGGACAGAGACTGTAGAGTAGAGAGAGGACATGTAACACTGAGGAAAGATGGACAGAGACTGTAGAGAGAGGACATGCAACACTGAGGAAAGATGGACAGAGACTGTAGAGAGAGGACATGCAACACTGAGGAAAGATGGACAGAGACTGTAGAGAGAGAGGACATGTAACACTGAGGAAAGATGGACAGAGACTGTAGAGAGAGGACATGTAACACTGAGGAAAGATGGACAGAGACTGTAGAGAGAGAGGACATGTAACACTGAGGAAAGATGGACAGAGACTGTAGAGAGAGGACATGTAACATTGAGGAAAGATGGACAGAGACTGTAGAGTAGAGAGAGGACATGTAACACTGAGGAAAGATGGACAGAGACTGTAGAGAGAGGACATGTAACATTGAGGAAAGATGGACAGAGACTGTAGAGTAGAGAGGACATGTAACACTGAGGAAAGATGGACAGAGACTGTAGAGAGAGAGGACATGTAACACTGAGGAAAGATGGACAGAGACTGTAGAGTAGAGAGGACATGTAACACTGAGGAAAGATGGACAGAGACTGTAGAGAGAGGACATGTAACACTGAGGAAAGATGGACAGAGACTGTAGAGAGAGAGGACATGTAACATTGAGGAAAGATGGACAGAGGCTGTAGAGAGGACATGTAACACTGAGGAAAGATGGACAGAGACTGTAGAGTAGAGAGAGGACAAGTAACACTGAGGAAAGATGGACAGAGACTGTAGAGAGAGGACATGTCACATTGAGGAAAGATGGACAGAGACTGTAGAGTAGAGAGAGGACATGTAACACTGAGGAAAGATGGACAGAGACTGTAGAGAGAGGACATGTAACACTGAGGAAAGATGGACAGAGACTGTAGAGAGAGAGGACATGTAACACTGAGGAAAGATGGACAGAGACTGTAGAGAGAGAGGACATGTAACACTGAGGACAGATGGACAGAGACTGTAGAGTAGAGAGAGGACATGTAACACTGAGGAAAGATGGACAGAGACTGTAGAGAGAGGACATGTAACATTGAGGAAAGATGGACAGAGACTGTAGAGAGAGGACATGTAACACTGAGGAAAGATGGACAGAGACTGTAGAGTAGAGAGAGGACATGTAACACTGAGGAAAGATGGACAGAGACTGTAGAGTAGAGAGAGGACATGTAACACTGAGGAAAGATGGACAGAGACTGTAGAGAGAGGACATGTAACATTGAGGAAAGATGGACAGAGACTGTAGAGAGAGGACATGTAACACTGAGGAAAGATGGACAGAGACTGTAGAGAGAGGACATGCAACACTGAGGAAAGATGGACAGAGACTGTAGAGAGAGGACATGTAACACTGAGGAAAGATGGACAGAGACTGTGGAGAGAGAGGACATGTAACACTGAGGAAAGATGGACAGAGACTGTAGAGAGAGAGGACATGTAACACTGAGGAAAGATGGACAGAGACTGTAGAGTAGAGAGAGGACATGTAACACTGAGGAAAGATGGACAGAGACTGTAGAGAGAGGACATGTAACATTGAGGAAAGATGGACAGAGACTAGAGTAGAGAGAGGACATGTAACACTGTGGAAAGATGGACAGAGACTGTAGAGTAGAGAGGACATGTAACACTGAGGAAAGATGGACAGAGACTGTAGAGAGAGAGGACATGTAACATTGAGGAAAGATGGACAGAGACTGTAGAGTAGAGAGAGGACATGTAACACTGAGGAAAGATGGACAGAGACTGTAGAGAGAGAGGACATGTAACACTGAGGAAAGATGGACAGAGACTGTAGAGTAGAGAGAGGACATGTAACACTGAGGAAAGATGGACAGAGACTGTAGAGAGAGGACATGTAACACTGAGGAAAGATGGACAGAGACTGTAGAGAGAGAGGACATGTAACACTGAGGAAAGATGGACAGAGACTCTAGAGAGAGGACATGTAACACTGAGGAAAGATGGACAGAGACTGTAGAGAGAGGACATGTAACACTGAGGAAAGATGGACAGAGACTGTAGAGAGAGGACATGTAACACTAAGGAAAGTAAATCACCTACTTTCATTTACCTCTTAATCCATTTCAATTTACTGGAAACTAGTAAACAACTGAAATAGTTTGTTTCTTTTTAGACACCCTTTGTATGTTCTGTTTCGCACTCATCTTCCCTCTCATCAGACCCTGATGTCTGTTTCTGTTGTTGGTTAGTTAACTAGGCCTCTAAGCTTGACTTTACTAGAATGAGTCTTCCCTCTCAACAGACTCTGTTGTCTGTTTCTGTAGTTGGTTAGTTAGTTAACTAGGCTTCTTGACTTTACTAGAATTAACTGGGAAGTAGACAACTGTTAGGTATTTAGTTAATATCTCAAAGACTTTTACTCTGAAACAGTGTGAACTTGTTCAGTTGTTAATAATCTCAGCTAGGCTCTTGGCTAGCTGGTTGTACCACAACATGTGAAGGACTCTCCCGTGTCTTTGTTACTGTAGTGTTTGACTGATATAATTGCATTTGACCCATTTTAATGTGTTACTAGTGGGTTGACAGCCTCTTCTGTTCACTGACTTCCTGTCAACGGTATTACCACCGGTCTCTTCCCACAGCCGCTGTAGAAAACAAGACATTATCACCGGTCTCTTCCCACAGCCGCTGTAGAAAACAAGACATTATCACCAGTCTCTTCCCACAGCCGCTGTAGAAAACAACATTACATTACCATCGGTCTCTTCCTACAGCCGCTGTATAAAACAAGACTACATTACCACCAGTCTCTTCCCACAGCCGCTGTATAAAACAAGACTACATTACCACCGGTCTCTTCCTACAGCCGCTGTATAAAACAACATTACATTACCACCAGTCTCTTCCCACAGCCGCTGTATAAAACAAGACTACATTACCACCAGTCTCTTCCTACAGCCGCTGTATAAAACAACATTACATTACCACCAGTCTCTTCCTACAGCCGCTGTATAAAACAACATTACCGCCAGTCTCTTCCCACAGCCGCTGTGTTGCAGTTCTTGACACTCAAACCAGTGCACTTGGCACCTACTACCATACCTTATTCAAAGTGCGCTTAAATATTTTATCTTGCCCATTCACCCTCTGAATGGCACACATACACAATCCATGTCTCAATTGTCTCAAGGCTTAAAAAGTAACAATATTTGGAAGATTTTGTTTTCATTTAACCTAGAGTGAGCGAGGGGGGGAAAAAGGCAATTATTGAACATGGGGTGAGACAATCTCACTAATTTGTAAATAAAGCCAGTTTGTTATTTTAGAAATCTTTATTTCTGGAGAAACCTAACTTCATTATTTAGCACACATCACCTGCTTATATTCAGTCAACACATTTATCTTAAGAATATCATGGAACATAATTGAACATTTTCGTTTCTCCGTGCTCGTCTCAGAGCAGCACCGTTTGGCACTGCTCTGAGACGAGCACGGAAAAACGAAAATGTGGACGTCTATTTCAGCACCGTTTGGCGCTGCTCTGAGAAGGCTATATATAACGATATTTTTGAGATTATTACATTTTCAAAACAAAAAAAAAACACCGTGAGTAATTTGTAATCTGAATACAGGCCAAAATAATATTTATAAAGGCCAGAATAATATATATAAAGGCCAGAATAATATTTATAAAGGCCAGACCATGTGTATTTGAAAGAGTATTTTCTAGTAAGCAACAATTTGTTTCAATATTTCTGTAATTCAGTAATACTTATTCCCATAGTAATTTGTTATGGATCCATAACTAAATCAATATCTGCATTTTGAAAGAGTATTTTTATCATTAATTTATTACCGAAAGCATAAAGATGCAGATGAAGAAATACAGTACTGTACACTATATGCTTTTACATTTGGATAATAAAGCATTTAAAGCATTTTGAAGATATAAGCCACCTGCATTTGTTTATTAGGCTACTGTGCAGTCTGACAAGTAAACATAGCCTATAGTACATACTGTAGTAAACATGGGAAAGTGCCTAATTCCTTACGTAAGGGAGAGCAGGCCATGTCCAGACTTTCTCTGTGACCTCAAGTACCTTCAATAATGGCTGTACTAGAGAATGCGGGCACACCGGAGACGAGGTTTCAATTCCCCGATGGGGAGAAAAGAGTAGGCTGTCCTTGTAAATAAGAATTTGTTCTTAACTGATTCCATATGTGTTATTTCATAGTTGTGATGTCTTCACTTATATTCTACAATGTAGAAAATAGTCAAAATGAAGAAAAATCCTGGAATGAGTAGGTGTGTCCAAACGTTTGATTGGTACTTGCTTAATTAATGTGATTAATATGATTGTGTTTTAGTTCCAAGAAAAACATAACTTTCTGGGTATGTAGATTTTAAGCTATTTTTTTTTTTTTTAAAGGTGGTGGATCCTTAACCTCCCTGGGCAAGGTGGGACGCTTGCCAGTGGAATCGCATGGCGCGAAATACAAATATGACTATTTTACACCATTTTAAAGACAAGACTCTCGTTAATCTAACCACATTGTCCGATTTCAAGGCTTTACAGCGAAAGCAAAACATTAGATTATGTCAGGAGAGTACCCTGCCAAAAATAATCACACAGCCATTTTCAAAGCAAGCATATATGTCACAAAAAACAAAACCACAGCTAAATGCAGCACTAACCTTTGATGATCTTCATCAGATGACACTCCTAGGACATTATGTTATACAATAAATGCATGATTTGTTCAATCAAGTTCATATATCAAAAACCAGCTTTTTACATTAGCATGTGATGTTCAGAACTAGCATACCCACCGCAAACTTCCAGTGAATTTACTAAATTACTCACGATTAACATTCTCAAAATACATAACAATTATTTTAAGAATTATAGATACAGAACTCCTTTATGCAATCGCGGTGTCAGATTTTAAAATAGCTTTTCGGCGAAAGCACATTTTGCAATATTCTGAGTACATAGCTCGGCCATCACGGCTAGCTATTTTGACACCCACCAAGTTTGGCCCTCACCAAACTCAGATTTACTATAAGAAAAATTGGATTACCTTTGCTGTTCTTCGTCAGAATGCACTCCCAGGACTTCTACTTCAACAACAAATGTTGTTTTGGTTCCAAATAATCCATAGTTACATCCAAATACTGCCGTTTTGTTCATGCGTTCAGGTAACTATCCGAAGGGTGACACGCGAGCGCATTTCGTGACAAAAAATGTCAAAATATTCCATTACCGTACTTCGAAGCATGTCAAACGCTGTTTAAAATCAATTTTTATGCGATTTTTCTCGTAAAATAGTGATAATATTCCAACCGGGCGACGTTGTATTCATTCAAAGGCTGAAAGATTTTTTTTTTAATTTAGATGAACGCGCATCTCCAGTGTCACTGTCCCCAGCCTGACCAGTAACAAACAGAGCTGCTGTACTTCGCCCAGAGACTGCAGACATCTCATTCCACTTTCTGGCGCCTTCTGAGAGCCAATGGAAGCCTTAGAAAATGTCACGTTACAGCAGAGATGCTGTATTTTCGATAGAGATGCAACAGAAGGATAACAAATTGTCAGACAGGCCACTTCCTGTATGGAATCTTCTCAGGTTTTGGCCTGCCATATGAGTTCTGTTATACTCACAGACACCATTCAAACAGTTTTAGAAACTTTAGGGTGTTTTCTATCCAAATCTACTAATTATATGCATATTCCCGTTTCTGGGCAAGAGTAGTTACCAGATTAAATCGGGTACGTTTTTTTATCCGGCCGTGCAAATACTGCCTCCTAGCCCCAACAGGTTGAGGTTTTAAACAAAGCGATTATTATTAATTAATTATTTTAGAATTATATAAAAATCCCTTACGTATTCTCATAGATCCTAACAGAAAAATCCCCTTGGATATTAATATAGAGTCCTCCAATCCTCTAAATGTAATTATTGGCGGAGAGTCACGTCATTGGGCGGCAGGGTAGCCAAGTGTTTAGAGCGTTGGACTAGCAATCGAAAGGTTGCAAGTTCAAATCCCCGAGCTGACAAGGTACAAATCTGTCAATCTGCCCCTGAACAAGGCAGTTAACCCACTGTTCCTAGGCCGTCATTGAAAATAAGAATTTGTTCTTAACTGACCTGCCTAGTTAAATAAAGGTCAAATAAATAAAAACATTTTTTTTTTTGTATTCAGTACTGTAGGCCTACCATAGGCGAAATGAGTATTGTTTACACTACAATCAGGGTGTGGAAATGTTATGCCCCTTAGATATTAACTTAGAATCCTCCAATTCACTTATGCTGTAGCCTACTCCCGACCGTGACGTTGTACAGCGCCATATTTTCCATTCCATCCTATCGGAACTCCCTGAGGGTTTCGTTTTTCTCAGAATAGAAACACCATAATATTAATCAGATTAATTAAACCACATTTCTTAAAATCAATCCTATGTACTATGTTATTACCAAAAAAAGTTTTACATTTTAGAGTGGCCTTTTATTGTCCCCTGCACAAGGTGCACCTGTGTAATAATCATGCTGTTTAATCAGCTTCTTGATATGCCACACCTGTCAGGTGGATGGATTATCTTGGCAAAGGAGAAATGCTCACTAACAGGGGATGTAAACAAATTTGTGCAACAACATTTGAGAGAAATAAGCTTCTTGTGCGTATGGAACATTTCTGGGATCTTTTTGTTTCATTTCATGAAACATGGGACCAACACTTTACATGTTGCGTTGATATTTTTCTTCAGTGTGAAAAGAAGATGGAGACCAAGCTATAGGACGTAAAAAGCTATATGACTCAGGTAGTGCTAGCTAACAATACCTAGGAATAAAATAGATACTTGGAGTCAAAGTAATGATATAATACTGCACAAAATAATATTGTGATTTGTAACTTTATTTATACAAATAAAAAAAATCCCCTTATCTCTACAGTTAATAAGTCCTGATAGAAAATAAATGCTGTTTTTGCTATTTTTAATGAATGGATGTTTTGAAGTTTATTTTCTTAATTACCAGCAGCACAGTGTTAGCCCCACATTGAATTAGGCCCCACATTGAATTAGGCCCCACATTGAATTAGGCCCCACATTGAATTAGGCCCCAACTAAATCCAACAGGTGCCTTTGTTCTTAATAACTGACTTGCCTAGTTAAATAAAGGTAAAAAAAATAAAATAATTGTCTGGCCTTTTATCAGTAAATGGATTGAATAAAACATATTTTTATTCAGGTTTTCCCCCCAGTCGCAGCAAAGTAATTATGATGCCATTCAAAAGGTGTCTAGGCAGTCTGTTCATCAGACACTGTGCTGATGGTGCTGTCTGTTTTAGAGCTGCTATGTAGGTTGTCATCTGAAAGACGGTGTCGTGGGAACTCAAAGGTCTTTTTATGAAGGAAAAGATGCTCAGCCAGAAAAATGGGGCCAGCTATTCTTGGTGTAGACTACATAGATTCAATCGATAAGAAGCACAAAGGCTCAACGTAATCAAACGACAACCACCATGAATGAATTGACTCAAGCTTTATATGGTAGACCAATATATCGGATAGCATAGTTTGTAGTTAGACAAGGCTACAGAATACCATGAGGTAAGGTTATTAAATAACTCCGATGTTATTGTAGTTAGACAATACAGAATACCATGAGGTAAGGTTATTAAATAACTCCGATGTTATTGTAGTTAGACAATACAGAATACCGTGAGGTAAGGTTATTAAATAACTCCGATGTTATTGTAGTTAGACAATACAGAATACCATGGGGTAAGGCTGTTAAATAACTCAGATGATATTGTAGTTAGACAATACAGAATACCATGGGGTAAGGCTGTTAAATAACTCAGATGATATTGTAGTTAGACAATACAGAATACCATGAGGTAAGGCTGTTTTAGTTTAGTTTATTAATTCGACCATTTAAAAAAAAAAAGCACACATACAACTTAAAAGCCAAACATACACATGAATAAAATCATCGACGGATAACACACAATAAAGTCTGGGACTTATTTCCATTGTGGTCGTCTTGACACAAGATGGCTGGACAAGATGGAACACCTCTGTTAAATAACTTGGATGGAACACACTATGTTAAATAACTCAGATATGGAACACACTATGTTAAATAACTCAGATATGGAACACACTATGTTAAATAACTCAGATATGGAACACACTATGTTAAATAACTCAGATATGGAACACACTATGTTAAATAACTCAGATATGGAACACACTATGTTAAATAACTCAGAGATGGAACACACTATGTTAAATAACTCAGAGATGGAACACACTATGCTAAATAACTCAGATATGGAACACACTATGTTAAATAACTCAGATATGGAACACACTATGTTAAATAACTCAGATGGAACACACTATGTTAAATAACTCAGACGGAACACACTCTGTTAACCTGTCTGGGAACCTGGGACGCTTGCGTCCCACCCTAGTCAACAGCCAGTGGAATCACGTCGCGCGAAATACAAATACCTCATAAATGCTATAACTTCAATTTCTCAAACATATGACTATTTTACACCATTTTATAGATACACCTCCCCTGAATCAAACCACGTTGTCCGATTTCAAAAAGGCTTTACAGCAAAAGCAAAACATTAGATTATGTTAGGAGAGTACCCTGCCAAAAATAATCACACTGCCATTTTCAAAGCAACGAGCATGCATCACAAATACCCAAAACACAGCTAAATGCAGCACTAACCTTTGACAATCTTCATTAGATGACACTCCTAGGACATCATGTTACACAATACATGCATTTTTTGTTCGATAAAGTTCATATTTATATACACTGCTCAAAATAAAGGGAACACTTAAACAACACAATGTAACTCCAAGTCAATCACACTTCTGTGAAATCAAACTGTCCACTTAGGAAGCAACACTGATTGACAATAAAATTCACATGCTGTTGTGCAAATGGAATAGACAACAGGTGGAAATTATAGGTAATTAGCAAGACACCCCCAATAAAGGAGTGGTTCAGCAGGTGGGGACCACAGACAACTTCTCAGTTTCTATGCTTCCTGGCTGATGTTTTGGTCACTTTTGAATGCTGGCGGTGCTTTCTCTCTAGTGGTAGCATGAGACGGAGTCTACAACCCACACAAGTGGCTCAGGTAGTGCAGCTCATCCAGGATGGCACATCAATGCGAGCTGTGGCAAGAAGGTTTGCTGTGTCTGTCAGCGTAGTGTCCAGAGCATGGAGGCGCTACCAGGAGACAGGCCAGTACATCAGGAGACGTGGAGGAGGCCGTAGGAGGGCAACAACCCAGCAGCAGGTCCGCTACCTCCGCCTTTGTGCAAGGAGGAGCATAAGGAGCACTGCCAGAGCCCTGCAAAATGACCTCCAGCAGGCCACAAATGTGCATGTGTCTGCTCAAACAGTCAGAAACAGACTCCATGAGGGTGGTATGAGGGCCCGACGTCCACAGGTGGGGGTTGTGCTTACAGCCCAACACCGTGCAGGACGTTTGGCATTTGCCAGAGAACACCAAGATTGGCAAATTCGCTACTGGCGCCCTGTGCTCTTCACAGATGAAAGCAGGTTCACACTGAGCACGTGACAGACGTGACAGAGTCTGGAGACGCCGTGGAGAACGTTCTGCTGCCTGCAACATCCTCCAGCATGACCGGTTTGGCGGTGGGTCAGTCATGGTGTGGGGTGGCATTTCTTTGGGGGGGCCGCACAGCCCTCCATGTGCTCGCCAGAGGTAGCCTGACTGCCATTAGGTACCGAGATGAGGTCCTCAGACCCCTTGTGAGACCATATGCTGGTGCGGTTGGCCCTGGGTTCCTCCTAATGCAAGACAATGCTAGACCTCATGTGGCTGGAGTGTGTCAGCAGTTCCTGCAAGAGGAAGGCATTGATGTTATGGACTGGCCCGCCCGTTCCCCAGACCTGAATCCAATTGAGCACATCTGGGACATCATGTCTCGCTCCATCCACCAACGCTACGTTGCACCACAGACTGTCCAGGAGTTGGCGGATGCTTTAGTCCAGGTCTGGGAGGAGATCCCTCAGGAGACCATCCGCCACCTCATCAGGAGCATGCCCAGGCGTTGTAGGGAGGTCATACAGGCACGTGGAGGCCACACACACTACTGAGCCTCATTTTGACTTGTTTTAAGGACATTACATCAAAGTTGGATCAGCCTGTAGTGTGGTTTTCCACTTTAATTTTGAGTGTGACTCCAAATCCAGACCTCCATGGGTTGATAAATTGGATTTCCATTGATTATTTTTGTGTGATTTTGTTGTCAGCACATTCAACTATGTAAAGGAAAAAGTATTTAATAAGATTATTTATTTCATTCAGATCTAGGACGTGTTTAAGTGTTCCCTTTATTTTTTTGAGCAGTAAATAAAAACAGCATTTTACATCGGCGCGTGACGTTCAGAAAATATTTTCTCTCAAATGCTTCTGGTGAACCAGCGCTCCAATTTACAAAATTACTATTCGATATCATTGTCAAAATGTAATATTGTCATTCAAAGAATTATAGATTAACATCTCGTGAATGCAACCGCATTGCCAGATTTAAGAATAACTTTACTGGAAAATCACACTTTGCAAAAAATGAGGTGCTATGCTCAGAAAAATAGGCTAGGCGATACAGGTTAGCGCCATCTTGGAACCATCTAAAATCAGATATACTATTGTAAATATTCCCTTTGATTATCTTCATCAGAAGGCACTTCCCAGGTCCACAACAAATGTAGTTTTGTTTGAAAAAGTGAATAATTTTTGTCCCAATAGCTCCTTCTTGTTAGCGCGTTCCGAAGGCTACTCATAATGTACTGAAGCGCGCGGGACTTGTCGTCACGAATGTGCAAAAAATATATATTTACGTTCGTTCAAACATGTCAAACGTTGTATAACATAAATCTTTAGGGCCTTTTTCAATCAGAGCTTCAATAATATTCAAGGCGGACGATTGCATTGTCTTACTAAACGTTTCGGAACGAAAGGGTACCCACGGGCGCCCGCGTCATAGTAGTAATGGCCCTCCCTCTATGACCAACTTTCCAGGCCTCTCGTTCGGTCAGTTTTTACAGGAGAAGACTCAAACCACTTTGTAAAGACTGTTGACATCTAGTGGAAGCCTTAGGAAGTGCTAAATGAATCCTAACTCACGGTGTGTTTCATAGGCAAAGTGTTGAAGGTGATTCCACAAATCAGATTTCCACTTCCTGCATGGAATCTTCTCAGGTTTTGCCTGCCATATGAGTTCTGTTATACTCACAGACACCATTCAAACAGTTTTAGAAACTTTAGAGTGTTTTCTATCCCAATCTACTAATTATATGCATATTCTAGTTACTGGGCAGGAGTAGTAACCAGATTAAATCGGGTACGTTTTTTATCCGACCGTGCAAATACTGCCCCCTAGCCCCAACAGGTTTTAAATAACTCAGATGGAACACACTAGGTTAAATAACTCAGATGGAACACACTAGGTTAAATAACTCAGATGGAACACGCTAGGTTAAATAACTCGGATGTTATTGCGTCCTCTTGACTTGAGGATCTTGTTGTTTTTCAGGAAAACTGACGTTGAAGATCCCTTGGAAGAACTTGTACAATGACGCTGTAGTCGCAACGTTAGATGGTCTGTATCTGCTGGTGGTTCCTGGAGCAAGTAAGGATCATTTTATACCCTCTGTGTGTTCTATGGCTCTAAATGATTCCTAATGATTCCTAATGATTCCAAATGATTCCAGATGATTCCAAATGATTTAGTGTTGCCCTACATCTGAATTGATTCATAACAACACTCTTTGAGATTTGTGACACTTGATTATAAGACTTGTAGCACTGTAATACTGTCCTGTAGACTTATGATGCTGTAATAATATCATGACGACTGTTATGACACTGTAATATTGTCCTGTAGACTGTTATGCCACTGTAATACTGTCCTGTACTATAATGAGTTACAGTGGCCTCCGGCCATCAAAGCTCCTTAGGAAGCTGTATTTCAATGGCGCTATCTGTGTTTCAGCTGCGTCTCAGTTACGTACATGTCCATACAATGGTAAGAGGATCCTCCAGTCTGGGTTCAGGGTGGTGGACTGAGACCAATCAAGTCTCTCTCTCTCTCTAGTCTGTGAATGTACTCTTTCTCCTGTGAGAACACTGGGTTCTCCAACTCCTGTCCTCGAGAGCTTCTGGGTGTGCAGGCTTTTGTTCCAGCCCTGCGGTAACACAACTGAATCAGCGAGTCATGGCCCGGACTGAAATACCTTCATTTGATTTATTTAAATAAGGTGTCCTAGTGATGGGGCTAGAATAAAAGCCTGCACGACCGGTTTCTACCCAGAACCAGACTATACTGCTAGTCATTTCAGCTTCATGATTTAACACTGCTACTGTGGTATTAGAATGGTTTGTATTGTGGTTTTATTCTGGAGTCTTCTGAGCTTCTCCAGACTGTTTTTCTGGGGACTTTTTTTTGATGTCAAGGTTTTGTCTACAAATCAAATGAATAGCTGAGTCAGATACTGACGCTATGACAGTTATACGGTACCTGTATATCCGTTTAAGTCTTTATCTGGCCCTCTGATTTGTAGACTTCCATTAAACACCAGCTCCAATCTACTAACAGACAGATAGTGTTTACGTCCTTGGATGGTTATGGGGTCTATACTTCCATTAAACACCAGCTCCAATCTACTAACAGACAGATAGTGTTTACATCCTTGGATGGTTATGGGGTCTATACTTCCATTAAACACCAGCTCCAATCTACTAACAGACAGATAGTGTTTACATCCTTGGATGGTTATGGGGTCTATACTTCCATTAAACACCAGCTCCAATCTACTAACAGACAGATAGTGTTTACATCCTTGGATGGTTATGGGGTCTATACTTCTGTCTGAAACACAAGTCTTCTTTCTGCAAGTTTTAAAAATGTCTCATGTTTTTTTCCCGTGTGTCTTGTTTTGAGTCATGAAAAATAATAATCCGGACCTTTCAGTTAATCAGGAAGGTTTTTCAGATGTCATTTGTTGAATGGAATGGAAGTTCCAGTGTCATTTCACATTCAATTGCGACATTACATATGCTCATTTTGACCACTTTCCTTCCATACCAGTAGGCTGCCCCCTTCAGACAGTAGGCTGCCCCCTTCAGACAGTAGGCTGCCCCCTTCAGACAGCAGGCTGCCCCCTTCAGACAGTAGGCTGCCCCCTTCAGACAGTAGGCTGCCCCCTTCAGGCAGTAGGCTGCCCCCTTCAGGCAGTAGGCTGCCCCCTTCAGACAGTAGGCTGCCCCCTTCAGGCAGTAGGCTGCCCCCTTCAGACAGCAGGCTGCCCCCTTCAGGCAGTAGGCTGCCCCCTTCAGACAGCAGGCTGCCCCCCTTCAGACAGCAGGCTGCCCCCCTTCAGACAGCAGGCTGCCCCCTTCAGACAGTAGGCTGCCCCCTTCAGACAGTAGGCTGCCCCCTTCAGACAGTAGGCTGCCCCCTTCAGGCAGTAGGCTGCCCCCTTCAGACAGCAGGCTGCCCCCTTCAGGCAGTAGGCTGCCCCCTTCAGACAGCAGGCTGCCCCCCTTCAGACAGCAGGCTGCCCCCCTTCAGACAGCAGGCTGCCCCCTTCAGACAGTAGGCTGCCCCCTTCAGACAGTAGGCTGCCCCCCTTCAGGCAGCAGGCTGCCCCCTTCAGGCAGCAGGCTGCTACCCTTCAGGCAGCAGGCTGGCTGCTACCCTTCAGGCAGCAGGCTGGCTGCTACCCTTCAGGCAGCAGGCTGGCTGCTACCCTTCAGGCAGTAGTCTACCCATCAGACATGAGTCTATCCTCGAGTGTCTAGACTGCCATTTTAGACAGTAAGCACATTTTAAATGAACTACTGAACTGTCACTGGCTGAAGTGTATGGGTGACTACACCAGGAGAAATAGAATGAGACTGAAAGATAATCAGACTCTGGGCCCTAAGGGAACACCTGCCTGCAGGGATGATGGGTTTCAATAGTTTGAATCAGTATTTTATTGGACTTGAAAGTTCTGTCATAGCAGCACTTAGAAGTGTACCATATTCCAAAGAAAATAGAGGATTTCTGCATATAGCAATAAAAAGCTTGGATCTCTTTTCATATGTTATTTAACACTGTGTATAGCCTACACTATACTCTTAGTGCCATAGATATGCTACAGTATGTAATGTTAGATTATAGATTAGGCTACATGTTGTTGTTTTATTTGCTGTATGTAAGGGATGGCAGGACCATTTTGAGTGATCTCTGTCCCAGCAGTGCTCTGTGAAGGAGACTGCCTGCCTTCAGGACTGTCTTTGTCTCTGTGGCTAACTCAAAAGGACCTCTTTCATATCTGACCTAACATTATACCAACATTATATCATTGAAAAGCATCAATCTGGTACGTTTTTTTGCAAAAAAGATATGAGTCAAGAAACATGATGCTTATGTGTATGACTGGGATTATCAACAACTATCATGGGTTGCTAATATGACTGGGATTATCAACAACTATCATGGGTTGCTAATATGACTGGGATTATCAACAACTATCATGGGTTGCTAATATGACTGGGATTATCAACAACTATCATGGGTTGCTAATATGACTGGGATTATCAACAACTATCATGGGATGCTAATATGACTGGGATTATCAACAACTATCATGGGTTGCTAATATGACTGGGATTATCAACAACTATCATGGGTTGCTAATATGACTGGGATTATCAACAACTATCATGGGTTGCTAATATGACTGGGATTATCAACAACTATCATGGGTTGCTAATATGACTGGGATTATCAACAACTATCATGGGTTGCTAATATGACTGGGATTATCAACAACTATCATGGGTTGCTAATATGACTGGGATTATCAACAACTATCATGGGATGCTAATATGACTGGGATTATCAACAACTATCATGGGTTGCTAATAAGACTGGGATTATCAACAACTATCATGGGTTGCTAATATGACTGGGATTATCAACAACTATCATGGGTTGCTAATATGACTGGGATTATCAACAACTATCATGGGATGCTAATATGACTGGGATTATCAACAACTATCATGGGATGCTAATATGACTGGGATTATCAACAACTATCATGGGTTGCTAATATGACTGGGATTATCAACAACTATCATGGGATGATAATATGACTGGGATTATCAACAACTATCATGGGATGCTAATATGACTGGGATTATCAACAACTATCATGGGTTGCTAATATGACTGGGATTATCAACAACTATCATGGGTTGCTAATATGACTGGGATTATCAACAACTATCATGGGTTGCTAATATGACTGGGATAATGCCTTTAGCTGCTAGACAATGAAAGAAAGTTCATATGAAAACCATTAGAACAGGAGAACGCATAATGAGGAAGTCTTTATAAAATAACTGGCTTCGCGTTTCTTTTTCCTCTCCCCAATTTCGTGGTTTCCAATTGGTAGTTACAGTCTTGTCTCATCGCTGCAACTCCCGTACGGACTCGGGAGAGGCGAAGGTCGAGAGCCGTGTGTCCTCCGAAACCCAACCCAACCAAGCCGCACTGCTTCTTGAAACAATGCACACTTAACCTGGAAGCCAGCCGCACCAATGTGTCGGAGGAAACACCGTACACTTGGCGACCATGTCAGCGTGCATGGCGCCCGGCCCGCCACAGGAGTCGCTAGTGCGAAACTTGGCCAAGGGACAAGGGCATCCCTGCCGGCCAAACCCTCCCCTAACCCGGACGACGCTGGGCCAATTGTGCGCCGCCCCAATGGGACTCCCGGTCGCGGCCGGCTGCGACAGAGCCTGGACTCGAACCCAGAATCTCTAGTGGCACAGCTAGCACTGCGATGCTGTGCCTTAGACCGCTGCGCCACTCGGGAGGCCTGGCTTCAAGTTTCTATTGTGGGATTTTGTCCAAGTTTCAAACAATTAAGGAAAAGGAAAAATATAGCGACGCTAATAATGGGCCTAACCGTCTTCTGGTTGATGAAAAGGATTTCCCAAAAACCTTCTCAGTTAAAGGTTAACTAGATACAAAGAATCCTCTGCCTACCTGGCAGAATGATATCATGATTATTTGCATCAATCCGGTAGCCATTTTGTTTTGCATACTCCATCTCATGTGCGCTACAGGAAACACCACTAACCAAACAACAGTATTAGGTGCCTGCACACTTGAATAACATTTTTTTTTTTTTTAATGATTTTCCCAGAAGTCAAAAGTGGTTTCCTGATGTGGTTTAAGCGTTGTTATGGACTTAGAACATCACTATTTTTCTATAAAATAAAGTGTGACTTTGAGAGTAAAAACCTGAAGAGAACAAAAAAGCAACAAATGGCTACTGGATTGAAATCTGTTACCTGTGAATTTGTGACTCAGTTGACAGCCTCATTTAGATCAGAACATATGAGCCTCCTCAGAACTGGGAGGATGATGTCATAGTGAATAGACCAGTGGATTGATTACACAATGGGTCTCATCTACTCTCTCCTACCAAGCAAAAGAGCAGTAACTTCACATTTTGGTCAAAAATAAGTTATTGACATATTTATATATATATATTTTTAAATATATTAGATGTCTTCTTTATCATGTGGACAAATTCCCTGTGTTCTGTTCTGGAGAAAATGGGAGGTCATGTCTGCAGTAACTACAAAAAGTTCCAGTGAAACCAAGGAGGAAAGCAGTAACTACTAACAGTAACTACTATCACTCATGTCAGTTACTGCCTTTTACCTTGGTGTCACCAAGCTTTGGGCTGCAGTGTTTATGATGTACCCTTTTTTTTTGTATTTTTTATTTCTTCTTTGCTGATACAAGTATCAAACTATATGAAACTGACAGCTACATACGAATGCATTTATGAACACAAGTTTGTTTAAAACATTTTTTTTTGAAATCGTCATGGAAACGTATTCCATTGGGTGTACCAAGCAAGAAGGCAGTAACTGCTGTCTAGGGTCAAAGGTCAGGGTCAATATGAATAAAACATTACCTCAGAGTAAGACAACAGTGATCTGCCTACAACTCATTTGTCTGCACAATGGAAAAAAAACTTTTTCAAGACATTTTTTTCAGTTACACTCCAATGAGCAGTTACTGCCATTTTTGTTTGGTGGGGCAGTACTGTTAGACTAGGCTACTTAGATATAATACTGTCCTGGGCATATATCCTCATATTAACTAACCTGTGTTGATTTTATACCAGCCACATCCACAGATGCAGAAAAACTGTCCTGGCCAAATACATTATCTTCATATTAAAGGGATATGTTGGGATGTTGTCGATGAGGCCCTTTTATCTACTTCTCTGGAGTCAGATGAACTTGTGGATAGCATCTCCAGTATGAAGGATGTTAAAGGTAGTTTTGCGAGCCAACGCTAACTAGTGTTAGCACAATAACAGGAAGTTAGCAATTGCGCTAGCACTAGTTAGCAACTTCATTCAAACCACACGTAGAAACAAATAAAATGGTATCTATGAGTTAATCTTGACTCTGTGGAAAGTAAATAAAGGAACTCATTGACAACATCCTGAAGTATCCCTTTTAACAGGTGATGTTTGCACCAGCCACATCCACAGAAGCAGAAACAATTAATGGCAAGAACAAACACAGTAATGTACTGCTGCTCTGGTAGAGAGCACTGTGACACACACACACCAGTCCACCTCTACATTTGGTATGGCTGTTTTCTAATTGGGTATCTGGTCTTGTGTGTGCGTGCAGTACCAGTCAAAAGTTTGGACACACCTATACATTCAAGGGTTTTTCTTTATTTTCATTATTTTCTACATTGTAGAATAATAGTGAAGACATCAAAACTATGAAATAACACATACGGAATCATGTTGTAACCAAAAAAGTGTGAAACAAATCAAAATATATTTTAGATTTTAGATTCTTCAAAGTAGCCACCCTTTTTCTTGGCATTCTCTCAACCAGCTTCGCGAGGTAGTCACCTGGAATGCTTTTCCAACAGTCTTGCTTTTCCAAAAGTTACCACATATGCTGAGCACTTGTTGGGTTAAGGTCAGGTGATTGTGGAGGCCAGGTTATCTGATGCAGTACTCCATCACTCTCCTTCTTGGTCAAATAGCCCTTTACACAGCCTCGAGGTGTGTTTTGGGTCATTGAAAAACAAATGATAGTCCCACTAAGCGCAAATCAGATGGGATGGTGTATCACTGCAGAATGCTGTTGTAGCCATGCTGGTTAAGTGTGCCTAGAATTCTAAATAAATCACAAACCGTGTCCCCAGCAAAGCACCCCCACACCATCACACCTCCTCCTCCATGCTTCACGCTGGGAACCACACATGCGGAGATCATCCGTTCACCTACTCTGCGTCTCACAAAGACACGGCGGTTGGAACCAAAAATCTCATCAGACCAAAGGACAGATTTCCACTGGTCTAATGTCCATTGCTTGTGTTTCTTGGCCGAAGCAAGTCTCCTCTTATTATTGGTGTTCTTTAGTAGTGGTTTCTAGACAGCAATTTGACCATGAAGGTCTGATTTCATGCAATACTTCTGAACAGTTGATGTTGAGATGTGTCTGTTACTTGAACTCTGTGAAGCATTTATTTGGGCTGCAATCTGAGGTGCAGTTAACCTCTAAACAACAGGGGTAACTCTGGGTCTTCCTTTCCTGTGTCAGTTCTCATGAGAGCCAGTTTCATCATAGCGCATGATGGGTTTTGCGACTGCACTTGAAGAAACTTTCAAAGTTCTTGACATTTTCTGCATTGACTGACCTTCATGTCTTAAAGTAATGATGGACTGTCATTTCTCTTTGCTTATTCGAGCTGTTTTTGTCATAATATGGACTTAGTCTTATTTGGTAAAAGACCATCTTCTGTTTAACACTCATACCTTGTCACAACACAACTGATTGGCTCAAATGCATTAAAAAGGAAATCAATTCCACAAATTTACTTATAACAAGGCACACTTGTTAATTGAAATGCATTCCAGGTGACCACCTCATGAAGCTGGTTGAGAGAATGCCAAGAGTGTGCAAAGCTGTCATCAAGGCAAAGGGTGGCTACTTTGAAGAATCTCAAACATAAAATATATTTTGATTTGTTTAACACTTTTTTTGGGGGGGTTACTACATGATTCCATATGTGTTATGTCATAGTTTTGATGTCTTCACTATTATTCTACAATGTAGAAAATAGTCAGAATAAAGAAAAACCCTGGAATGAGTAGGTGTGTCCAAACTTTTGACTGGTACTATAGGTTTGTGTAGGACCTGTTTTGGACGGTTTCCCAGACCAAGATCAACCGTTTCCTGGACAAAAAAAAACACCCCTCTTTTTAAATCTAGGACTAAACTTAAACTTGGTTCATACAGTGGAAGTAAGCCTATAGTCTATCCATGGTTTAATCCACACAGTCCAACCGGCAACTAAAGCTCTGAATGTTGAAACACTAACACCAGTTAAACTGTACTGTATGTATGTTTCTATCAACAGTTCTATGTCTATCCACTATGTAGTCATGTTGTCTTGTTCTATGTGATTTAAGTACCAAAACATCACCTGAAGCCCTGAATATTGGAATTCCAACACCCGTTGTGTTTATTAACTATGTCCATGGTGTGTTGTTTCAAAGCGATAAAGTATGACGCTGCGAAGGAGGAGCGTTACCAGCAGGAGGCCAAGCAGAAGGAGCTGCAGCGCATTGAAGAGGCGCTACTGATGGCTGCTCGCAGAGGTGAGGAGACAGGGGTTAAACTAGTGGACTGACATCACAGAGGTGAGAAGACGGGTTAAACTAGTGGACTGACATCACAGAGGTGAGGAGACGGGAGTTAAACTAGTGGACTGACATCACAGAGGTGAGGAGACGGGAGTTAAACTAGTGGACTGACATCACAGAGGTGAGGAGACGGGAGTTAAACTAGTGGAATGACATCACAGAGGTGAGGAGACGGGAGTTAAACTAGTGGACTGACTGACATCACAGAGGTGAGGAGACGGGAGTTAAACTACTGCTCTCTCTCTACTGTTTACCGTGTCCTGCTGATTTAATCTGACCACTGCTCTCTCTCTCTACTGTTTACCTTGTCCTGCTGATGGTGTATTTAATCTGACCACTGCTCTCTCTCTCTCTCTACTGTTTACCTTGTCCTGCTGATGGTGTATTTAATCTGACCACTGCTCTCTCTCTCTCTACTGTTTACCTTGTCCTGCTGATGGTGTATTTAATCTGACCACTGCTCTCTCTCTCTACTGTTTACCTTGTCCTGCTGATGGTGTATTTAATCTGACCACTGCTCTCTCTCTCTCTACTGTTTACCTTGTGCTGCTCACCTCACGGGACACGTAGACTCTCAGACGGGAGAGCTGCTGTTTAATCTGGAAAGTGTTGTGTATAAGGAGCCTCAGCATGGTAGGTTCTGCTCTGTAGTGGACCAGCCAGGTATTAGGTTCTGTTCTGTAGTGGACCACCCAGGTATTAGGTTCTGTTCTGTAGTGGACCAGTCAGGTATTAGGTTCTGTTCTGTAGTGGACCAGCCAGGCATTAGGTTCTGTTCTGTAGTGGACCAGCCAGGTATTAGGTTCTGTTCTGTAGTGGACCAGCCAGGTATTAGGTTCTGTTCTGTTCTGTAGTGGACCAGCCAGGTATTAGGTTCTGTAGTGTAGTGGACCAGCCAGGTATTAGGTTCTGTACTGTAGTGGACCAGCCAGGTATTAGGTTCTGTACTGTAGTGGACCAGCCAGGTATTAGGTTCTGTACTGTAGTGGACCAGTCAGGCATTAGGTTCTGTTCTGTAGTGGACCAGCCAGGTATTAGGTTCTGTACTGTAGTGGACCAGCCAGGTGTTAGGTTCTGTACTGTAGTGGACCAGCCAGGTATTAGGTTCTGTACTGTAGTGGACCAGTCAGGCATTAGGTTCTGTTCTGTAGTGGACCAGCCAGGTATTAGGTTCTGTACTGTAGTGGACCAGCCAGGTGTTAGGTTCTGTACTGTAGTGGACCAGCCAGGTATTAGGTTCTGTACTGTAGTGGACCAGTCAGGCATTAGGTTCTGTTCTGTAGTGGACCAGCCAGGTATTAGGTTCTGTACTGTAGTGGACCAGCCAGGTGTTAGGTTCTGTAGTGTAGTGGACCAGCCAGGTGTTAGGTTCTGTAGTGTAGTGGACCAGCCAGGAGTTAGGTTCTGTAGTGTAGTGGACCAGCCAGGCATTAGGTTCTGTAGTGTAGTGGACCAGCCAGGTGTTAGGTTCTGTAGTGTAGTGGACCAGCCAGGCATTAGGTTCTGTAGTGTAGTGGACCAGCCAGGTGTTAGGTTCTGTTCTGTAGTGGACCAGTCAGGCATTAGGTTCTGTTCTGTAGTGGACCAGCCAGGTGTTAGGTTCTGTTCTGTAGTGGACCAGCCAGGTGTTAGGTTCTGTTCTGTAGTGGACCAGCCAGGTGTTAGGTTCTGTTCTGTAGTGGACCAGCCAGGTGTTAGGTTCTGTTCTGTAGTGGACCAGCCAGGTATTAGGTTCTGTTCTGTAGTGGACCAGCCAGCTATTAGGTTCTGTAGTGTAGTGGACCAGCCAGGTGTTAGGTTCTGTAGTGTAGTGGACCAGCCAGGTGTTAGGTCCTGTAGTGTAGTGGACCAGCCAGGTGTTAGGTTCTGTAGTGTAGTGGACCAGCCAGGTATTAGGTTCTGTAGTGTAGTGGACCAGACAGGTATTAGGTTCTGCAGTGTAGTGGACCAGCCAGGTGTTAGGTTTTGTAGTGTAGTGGACCAGCCAGGTGTTAAGTTCTGTACTGTAGTGGACCAGCCAGGCGTTAGGTTCTGTTGTGTAGTGGACCAGTCAGGCATTAGGTTCTGTTGTGTAGTGGACCAGTCAGGCATTAGGTTCTGTTGTGTAGTGGACCAGCCAGGTGTTAGGTTCTGTAGTGTAGTGGACCAGCCAGGCATTAGGTTCTGTAGTGTAGTGGACCAGCCAGGTGTTAGGTTCTGTTCTGTAGTGGACCAGTCAGGCATTAGGTTCTGTTCTGTAGTGGACCAGCCAGGTATTAGGTTCTGTAGTGTAGTGTACCAGCCAGGTGTTAGGTTCTGTAGTGTAGTGGACCAGCCAGGTATTAGGTTCTGTACTGTAGTGGACAAGCCAGGTGTTAGGTTCTGTACTGTAGTGGACCAGCCAGGTGTTAGGTTCTGTAGTGTAGTGAACCAGCCAGGTATTAGGTTCTGTTCTGTAGTGATCTAGCCAGGTATTAGGTTCTGTTCTTTAGTGGACCAGCCAGGTATTAGGTTCTGTTCTGTAGTGTAGTGGACCAGCCAGGTATTAGGTTCTGTAGTGTAATGGACCAGCCAGGTATTAGGTTCTGTAGTGTAGTGGACCAGCCAGGCATTAGGTTCTGTAGTGTAGTGGACCAGCCCGGTATTAGGTTCTGTTCTGTAGTGGACCAGTCAGGTATTAGGTTCTGTAGTGTAGTGAACCAGCCAGGTATTAGGTTCTGTTCTGTTCTGTAGTGGACCAGCCAGGTATTAGGTTCTGTTCTGTAGTGGACCAGCCAGGTATTAGGTTCTGTACTGTAGTGGACCAGCCAGGTATTAGGTTCTGTAGTGTAGTGGACCAGCCAGGTATTAGGTTCTGTTCTGTAGTGGACCAGCCAGGTATTAGGTTATGTAGTGGACCAGCCAGGTATTAGGTTCTGTAGTGTAGTGGACCAGCCAGGTATTAGGTTCTGTTCTGTAGTGGACCAGCCAGGTATTAGGTTATGTAGTGGACCAGCCAGGTATTAGGTTCTGTAGTGTAGTGGACCAGCCAGGTATTATGTTCTGTTCTGTAGTGGACCAGCCAGGTATTAGGTTATGTAGTGGACCAGCCAGGTATTAGGTTCTGTAGTGTAGTGGACCAGCCAGGTATTAGGTTCTGTTCTGTTCTGTAGTGGACCAGCCAGGTATTAGGTTCTGTAGTGTAGTGGACCAGCCAGGTATTAGGTTCTGTTCTGTAGTGGACCAGCCAGGTATTAGGTTCTGTAGTGTAGTGGACCAGTCAGGCATTAGGTTCTGTTCTGTAGTGGACCAGCCAGGTATTAGGTTCTGTTCTGTAGTGGACCAGCCAGGTATTAGGTTCTGTAGTGTAGTGGACCAGCCAGGTATTAGGTTCTGTAGTGTAGTGGACCAGCCAGGTATTAGGTTCTGTAGTGTAGTGGACCAGCCAGGTGTTAGGTTCTGTAGTGTAGTGGACCAGCCAGGTATTAGGTTCTGTTCTGTAGTGGACCAGCCAGGTGTTAGGTTCTGTACTGTAGTGGACCAGCCAGGTATTAGGTTATTTTCTATAGTGGACCAGCCAGGTATTAGGTTCTGTTCTGTTCTGTAGTGGACCAGCCAGGTATTAGGTTCTGTAGTGTGGTGGACCAGCCAGGTGTTAGGTTCTGTTCTGTAGTGGACCAGTCAGGCATTAGGTTCTGTAGTGTAGTGGACCAGCCAGGTGTTAGGTTCTGTAGTGTAGTGGACCAGCCAGGCATTAGGTTCTGTAGTGTAGTGGACCAGCCAGGCGTTAGGTTCTGTTCTGTAGTGGACCAGTCAGGCATTAGGTTCTGTTCTGTAGTGGACCAGCCAGGTATTAGGTTCTGTTCTGTAGTGGACCAGCCAGGTATTAGGTTCTGTTCTGTAGTGGACTAGCCAGGTATTAGGTTCTGTTCTGTAGTGGACCAGTCAGGCATTAGGTTCTGTTCTGTAGTGGACCAGTCAGGCATTAGGTTCTGTTCTGTAGTGGACCAGCCAGGTATTAGGTTCTGTTCTGTAGTGGACCAGCCAGGTGTTAGGTTCTGTAGTGTAGTGGACCAGCCAGGTATTAGGTTCTGTAGTGTAGTGGACCAGCCAGGAGTTAGGTTCTGTTCTGTAGTGGACCAGCCAGGTGTTAGGTTCTGTTCTGTAGTGGACCAGCCAGGTATTAGGTTCTGTAGTGTAGTGGACCAGCCAGGTATTAGGTTCTGTAGTGTAGTGGACCAGCCACGTATTAGGTTCTGTAGTGTAGTGGACCAATCAGGCATTAGGTTCTGTTCTGTAGTGGACCAGCCAGGTATTAGGTTCTGTACTGTAGTGGACCAGCCAGGTATTAGGTTCTGTTCTGTAGTGGACCAGCCAGGTATTAGGTTCTGTAGTGTAGTGGACCAGACAGGTATTAGGTTCTGCAGTGTAGTCGACCAGCAAGGTGTTAGGTTCTGTAGTGTAGTGGACCAGCCAGGTGTTAGGTTCTGTAGTGTAGTGGACCAGCCAGGTGTTAGGTTCTGTAGTGTAGTGGACCAGCCAGGTGTTAGGTTCTTTAGTGTAGTGGACCAGCCAGGTATTAGGTTCTGTAGTGTACTAGCCAGGTATTAGGTTCTGTTCTGTAGTGGACCAGTCAGGCATTAGGTTCTGTTCTGAAGTGGACCAGCCAGGTATTAGGTTCTGTTCTGTAGTGGACCAGCCAGGTGTTAGGTTCTGTAGTGTAGTGGACCAGCCAGGTGTTAGGTTCTGTACTGTAGTGGACCAGCCAGGTATTAGGTTCTGTACTGTAGTGGACCAGCCAGGTATTAGCTTCTGTAGTGTAGTGGACCAGCCAGGTGTTAGGTTCTGTACTGTAGTGGACCAGCCAGGTGTTGGGTTCTGTACTGTAGTGGACCAGCCAGGTGTTAGGTTCTGTAGTGTAGTGGACCAGCCAGGTGTTAGGTTCTGTAGTGTAGTGGACCAGCCAGGTGTTAGGTTCTGTAGTGTAGTGGACCAGCCAGGTGTTAGGTTCTGTAGTGTAGTGGACCAGTCAGGCATTAGGTTCTGTTGTGTAGTGGACCAGTCAGGCATTAGGTTCTGTTGTGTAGTGGACCAGCCAGGTGTTAGGTTCTGTAGTGTAGTGGACCAGCCAGGCATTAGGTTCTGTAGTGTAGTGGACCAGCCAGGTGTTAGGTTCTGTTCTGTAGTGGACCAGTCAGGCATTAGGTTCTGTTCTGTAGTGGACCAGCCAGGTATTAGGTTCTGTAGTGTAGTGTACCAGCCAGGTGTTAGGTTCTGTAGTGTAGTGGACCAGCCAGGTATTAGGTTCTGTACTGTAGTGGACAAGCCAGGTGTTAGGTTCTGTACTGTAGTGGACCAGCCAGGTGTTAGGTTCTGTAGTGTAGTGAACCAGCCAGGTATTAGGTTCTGTTCTGTAGTGATCTAGCCAGGTATTAGGTTCTGTTCTTTAGTGGACCAGCCAGGTATTAGGTTCTGTTCTGTAGTGTAGTGGACCAGCCAGGTATTAGGTTCTGTAGTGTAATGGACCAGCCAGGTATTAGGTTCTGTAGTGTAGTGGACCAGCCAGGCATTAGGTTCTGTAGTGTAGTGGACCAGCCCGGTATTAGGTTCTGTTCTGTAGTGGACCAGTCAGGTATTAGGTTCTGTAGTGTAGTGAACCAGCCAGGTATTAGGTTCTGTTCTGTAGTGGACCAGCCAGGTATTAGGTTCTGTTCTGTAGTGGACCAGCCAGGTATTAGGTTCTGTACTGTAGTGGACCAGCCAGGTATTAGGTTCTGTAGTGTAGTGGACCAGCCAGGTATTAGGTTCTGTTCTGTAGTGGACCAGCCAGGTATTAGGTTATGTAGTGGACCAGCCAGGTATTAGGTTCTGTAGTGTAGTGGACCAGCCAGGTATTAGGTTCTGTTCTGTAGTGGACCAGCCAGGTATTAGGTTATGTAGTGGACCAGCCAGGTATTAGGTTCTGTAGTGTAGTGTACCAGCCAGGTATTATGTTCTGTTCTGTAGTGGACCAGCCAGGTATTAGGTTATGTAGTGGACCAGCCAGGTATTAGGTTCTGTAGTGTAGTGGACCAGCCAGGTATTAGGTTCTGTTCTGTTCTGTAGTGGACCAGCCAGGTATTAGGTTCTGTAGTGTAGTGGACCAGCCAGGTATTAGGTTCTGTTCTGTAGTGGACCAGCCAGGTATTAGGTTCTGTAGTGTAGTGGACCAGTCAGGCATTAGGTTCTGTTCTGTAGTGGACCAGCCAGGTATTAGGTTCTGTTCTGTAGTGGACCAGCCAGGTATTAGGTTCTGTAGTGTAGTGGACCAGCCAGGTATTAGGTTCTGTAGTGTAGTGGACCAGCCAGGTATTAGGTTCTGTAGTGTAGTGGACCAGCCAGGTGTTAGGTTCTGTAGTGTAGTGGACCAGCCAGGTATTAGGTTCTGTTCTGTAGTGGACCAGCCAGGTGTTAGGTTCTGTACTGTAGTGGACCAGCCAGGTATTAGGTTATTTTCTATAGTGGACCAGCCAGGTATTAGGTTCTGTTCTGTTCTGTAGTGGACCAGCCAGGTATTAGGTTCTGTAGTGTGGTGGACCAGCCAGGTGTTAGGTTCTGTTCTGTAGTGGACCAGTCAGGCATTAGGTTCTGTAGTGTAGTGGACCAGCCAGGTGTTAGGTTCTGTAGTGTAGTGGACCAGCCAGGCATTAGGTTCTGTAGTGTAGTGGACCAGCCAGGCGTTAGGTTCTGTTCTGTAGTGGACCAGTCAGGCATTAGGTTCTGTTCTGTAGTGGACCAGCCAGGTATTAGGTTCTGTTCTGTAGTGGACTAGCCAGGTATTAGGTTCTGTTCTGTAGTGGACCAGTCAGGCATTAGGTTCTGTTCTGTAGTGGACCAGCCAGGTATTAGGTTCTGTTCTGTAGTGGACCAGCCAGGTGTTAGGTTCTTTAGTGTAGTGGACCAGCCAGGTATTAGGTTCTGTTCTGTAGTGGACCAGCCAGGTATTAGGTTCTGTACTGTAGTGGACCAGCCAGGTGTTAGGTTCTGTAGTGTAGTGGACTAGCCAGGTGTTAGGTTCTGTACTGTAGTGGACCAGCCAGGTATTTGGTTCTGTAGTGTAGTGGACCAGCCAGGTGTTAGGTTCTGTACTGTAGTGGACCAGCCAGGTGTTAGGTTCTGTAGTGTAGTGGACCAGCCAGGTGTTAGGTTCTGTAGTGTAGTGGACCACCCAGGCATTAGGTTCTGTTCTGTAGTGGACCAGGCAGGTGTTAGGTTCTGTTCTGTAGTGGACCAGCCAGGTATTAGGTTCTGTACTGTAGTGGACCAGCCAGGTATTAGGTTCTGTACTGTAGTGGACCAGCCAGGTGTTAGGTTCTGTAGTGTAGTGGACCAGCCAGGTATTAGGTTCTGTAGTGTAGTGGACCAGCCAGGAGTTAGGTTCTGTTCTGTAGTGGACCAGCCAGGTGTTAGGTTCTGTTCTGTAGTGGACCAGCCAGGTATTAGGTTCTGTAGTGTAGTGGACCAGCCAGGTATTAGGTTCTGTAGTGTAGTGGACCAGCCACGTATTAGGTTCTGTAGTGTAGTGGACCAATCAGGCATTAGGTTCTGTTCTGTAGTGGACCAGCCAGGTATTAGGTTCTGTACTGTAGTGGACCAGCCAGGTATTAGGTTCTGTTCTGTAGTGGACCAGCCAGGTATTAGGTTCTGTAGTGTAGTGGACCAGACAGGTATTAGGTTCTGCAGTGTAGTCGACCAGCAAGGTGTTAGGTTCTGTAGTGTAGTGGACCAGCCAGGTGTTAGGTTCTGTAGTGTAGTGGACCAGCCAGGTGTTAGGTTCTGTAGTGTAGTGGACCAGCCAGGTGTTAGGTTCTGTAGTGTAGTGGACCAGCCAGGTATTAGGTTCTGTAGTGTACTAGCCAGGTATTAGGTTCTGTTCTGTAGTGGACCAGTCAGGCATTAGGTTCTGTTCTGAAGTGGACCAGCCAGGTATTAGGTTCTGTTCTGTAGTGGACCAGCCAGGTGTTAGGTTCTGTAGTGTAGTGGACCAGCCAGGTGTTAGGTTCTGTACTGTAGTGGACCAGCCAGGTATTAGGTTCTGTACTGTAGTGGACCAGCCAGGTATTAGCTTCTGTAGTGTAGTGGACCAGCCAGGTGTTAGGTTCTGTACTGTAGTGGACCAGCCAGGTGTTGGGTTCTGTACTGTAGTGGACCAGCCAGGTGTTAGGTTCTGTAGTGTAGTGGACCAGCCAGGTGTTAGGTTCTGTAGTGTAGTGGACCAGCCAGGTGTTAGGTTCTGTAGTGTAGTGGACCAGCCAGGTGTTAGGTTCTGTAGTGTAGTGGACCAGCCAGGCATTAGGTTCTGTACTGTAGTGGACCAGCCAGGTATTAGGTTCTGTTCTGTAGTGGACCAGCCAGGTATTAGGTTCTGTTCTGTAGTGGACTAGCCAGGTATTAGGTTCTGTTCTGTAGTGAACCAGCCAGGTGTTAGGTTCTGTACTGTAGTGGACCAGCCAGGTGTTAGGTTCTGTTTTGTAGTGGACCAGTCAGGCATTAGGTTCTGTAGTGTAGTGGACCAGCCAGGTGTTAGGTTCTGTAGTGTAGTGGACCAGCCAGGCATTAGGTTCTGTAGTGTAGTGGACCAGCCAGGTGTTAGGTTCTGTTCTGTAGTGGACCAGTCAGGCATTAGGTTCTGTTCTGTAGTGGACCAGCCAGGTGTTAGGTTCTGTTCTGTAGTGGACCAGCCAGGTATTAGGTTCTGTAGTGTAGTGGACCAGCCAGGTATTAGGTTTTGTAGTGTAGTGGACCAGCCACGTATTAGGTTCTGTAGTGTAGTGGACCAATCAGGCATTAGGTTCTGTTCTGTAGTGGACCAGCCAGGTATTAGGTTCTGTACTGTAGTGGACCAGCCAGGTATTAGGTTCTGTTCTGTAGTGGACCAGCCAGGTATTAGGTTCTGTAGTGTAGTGGACCAGACAGGTATTAGGTTCTGCAGTGTAGTGGACCAGCCAGGTGTTAGGTTCTGTAGTGTAGTGGACCAGCCAGGTGTTAGGTTCTGTAGTGTAGTGGACCAGCCAGGTGTTAGGTTCTGTAGTGTAGTGGACCAGCCAGGTATTAGGTTCTGTAGTGTACTAGCCAGGTATTAGGTTCTGTTCTGTATTGGACCAGTCAGGCATTAGGTTCTGTTCTGTAGTGGACCAGCCAGGTATTAGGTTCTGTTCTGTAGTGGACCAGCCAGGTGTTAGGTTCTGTAGTGTAGTGGACCAGCCAGGTGTTAGGTTCTGTACTGTAGTGGACCAGCCAGGTATTAGGTTCTGTACTGTAGTGGACCAGCCAGGTATTAGCTTCTGTAGTGTAGTGGACCAGCCAGGTGTTAGGTTCTGTACTGTAGTGGACCAGCCAGGTGTTAGGTTCTGTAGTGTAGTGGACCAGCCAGGTGTTAGGTTCTGTACTGTAGTGGACCAGCCAGGTGTTAGGTTCTGTTCTGTAGTGGACCAGCCAGGTATTAGGTTCTGTACTGTAGTGGACCAGCCAGGTGTTAGGTTCTGTAGTGTAGTGGACCAGCCAGGTGTTAGGTTCTGTAGTGTAGTGGACCAGCCAGGAGTTAGGTTCTGTAGTGTAGTTGACCAGCCAGGCATTAGGTTCTGTAGTGTAGTGGACCAGCCAGGTGTTAGGTTCTGTTCTGTAGTGGACCAGTCAGGCATTAGGTTCTGTAGTGTAGTGGACCAGCCAGGTGTTAGGTTCTGTAGTGTAGTGGACCAGCCAGGCATTAGGTTCTGTAGTGTAGTGGACCAGCCAGGTGTTAGGTTCTGTTCTGTAGTGGACCAGTCAGGCATTAGGTTCTGTTCTGTAGTGGACCAGCCAGGTGTTAGGTTCTGTTCTGTAGTGGACCAGCCAGGTGTTAGGTTCTGTTCTGTAGTGGACCAGCCAGGTGTTAGGTTCTGTAGTGTAGTGGACCAGCCAGGTATTAGGTTCTGTAGTGTAGTGGACCAGCCAGGTGTTAGGTTCTGTAGTGTAGTGGACCAGCCAGGTATTAGGTTCTGTAGTGTAGTGGACCAGACAGGTATTAGGTTCTGCAGTGTAGTGGACCAGCCAGGTGTTAGGTTCTGCAGTGTAGTGGACCAGCCAGGTGTTAGGTTCTGTAGTGTAGTGGACCAGCCAGGTGTTAAGTTCTGTACTGTAGTGGACCAGCCAGGCGTTAGGTTCTGTTCTGTAGTGGACCAGTCAGGCATTAGGTTCTGTTGTGTAGTGGACCAGCCAGGTGTTAGGTTCTGTAGTGTAGTGGACCAGCCAGGCATTAGGTTCTGTAGTGTAGTGGACCAGCCAGGTGTTAGGTTCTGTAGTGTAGTGGACCAGCCAGGTGTTAGGTTCTGTAGTGTAGTGGACCAGCCAGGTGTTAGGTTCTTTAGTGTAGTGGACCAGCCAGGTATTAGGTTCTGTAGTGTACTAGCCAGGTATTAGGTTCTGTTCTGTAGTGGACCAGTCAGGCATTAGGTTCTGTTCTGAAGTGGACCAGCCAGGTATTAGGTTCTGTTCTGTAGTGGACCAGCCAGGTGTTAGGTTCTGTAGTGTAGTGGACCAGCCAGGTGTTAGGTTCTGTACTGTAGTGGACCAGCCAGGTATTAGGTTCTGTACTGTAGTGGACCAGCCAGGTATTAGCTTCTGTAGTGTAGTGGACCAGCCAGGTGTTAGGTTCTGTACTGTAGTGGACCAGCCAGGTGTTGGGTTCTGTACTGTAGTGGACCAGCCAGGTGTTAGGTTCTGTAGTGTAGTGGACCAGCCAGGTGTTAGGTTCTGTAGTGTAGTGGACCAGCCAGGTGTTAGGTTCTGTAGTGTAGTGGACCAGCCAGGTGTTAGGTTCTGTAGTGTAGTGGACCAGCCAGGCATTAGGTTCTGTACTGTAGTGGACCAGCCAGGTATTAGGTTCTGTTCTGTAGTGGACCAGCCAGGTATTAGGTTCTGTTCTGTAGTGGACTAGCCAGGTATTAGGTTCTGTTTTGTAGTGAACCAGCCAGGTGTTAGGTTCTGTACTGTAGTGGACCAGCCAGGTGTTAGGTTCTGTTTTGTAGTGGACCAGTCAGGCATTAGGTTCTGTAGTGTAGTGGACCAGCCAGGTGTTAGGTTCTGTAGTGTAGTGGACCAGCCAGGCATTAGGTTCTGTAGTGTAGTGGACCAGCCAGGTGTTAGGTTCTGTTCTGTAGTGGACCAGTCAGGCATTAGGTTCTGTTCTGTAGTGGACCAGCCAGGTGTTAGGTTCTGTTCTGTAGTGGACCAGCCAGGTATTAGGTTCTGTAGTGTAGTGGACCAGCCAGGTATTAGGTTTTGTAGTGTAGTGGACCAGCCACGTATTAGGTTCTGTAGTGTAGTGGACCAATCAGGCATTAGGTTCTGTTCTGTAGTGGACCAGCCAGGTATTAGGTTCTGTACTGTAGTGGACCAGCCAGGTATTAGGTTCTGTTCTGTAGTGGACCAGCCAGGTATTAGGTTCTGTAGTGTAGTGGACCAGACAGGTATTAGGTTCTGCAGTGTAGTGGACCAGCCAGGTGTTAGGTTCTGTAGTGTAGTGGACCAGCCAGGTGTTAGGTTCTGTAGTGTAGTGGACCAGCCAGGTGTTAGGTTCTGTAGTGTAGTGGACCAGCCAGGTATTAGGTTCTGTAGTGTACTAGCCAGGTATTAGGTTCTGTTCTGTATTGGACCAGTCAGGCATTAGGTTCTGTTCTGTAGTGGACCAGCCAGGTATTAGGTTCTGTTCTGTAGTGGACCAGCCAGGTGTTAGGTTCTGTAGTGTAGTGGACCAGCCAGGTGTTAGGTTCTGTACTGTAGTGGACCAGCCAGGTATTAGGTTCTGTACTGTAGTGGACCAGCCAGGTATTAGCTTCTGTAGTGTAGTGGACCAGCCAGGTGTTAGGTTCTGTACTGTAGTGGACCAGCCAGGTGTTAGGTTCTGTAGTGTAGTGGACCAGCCAGGTGTTGGGTTCTGTACTGTAGTGGACCAGCCAGGTGTTAGGTTCTGTTCTGTAGTGGACCAGCCAGGTATTAGGTTCTGTACTGTAGTGGACCAGCCAGGTGTTAGGTTCTGTAGTGTAGTGGACCAGCCAGGTGTTAGGTTCTGTAGTGTAGTGGACCAGCCAGGAGTTAGGTTCTGTAGTGTAGTTGACCAGCCAGGCATTAGGTTCTGTAGTGTAGTGGACCAGCCAGGTGTTAGGTTCTGTTCTGTAGTGGACCAGTCAGGCATTAGGTTCTGTAGTGTAGTGGACCAGCCAGGTGTTAGGTTCTGTAGTGTAGTGGACCAGCCAGGCATTAGGTTCTGTAGTGTAGTGGACCAGCCAGGTGTTAGGTTCTGTTCTGTAGTGGACCAGTCAGGCATTAGGTTCTGTTCTGTAGTGGACCAGCCAGGTGTTAGGTTCTGTTCTGTAGTGGACCAGCCAGGTGTTAGGTTCTGTTCTGTAGTGGACCAGCCAGGTGTTAGGTTCTGTAGTGTAGTGGACCAGCCAGGTATTAGGTTCTGTAGTGTAGTGGACCAGCCAGGTGTTAGGTTCTGTAGTGTAGTGGACCAGCCAGGTATTAGGTTCTGTAGTGTAGTGGACCAGACAGGTATTAGGTTCTGCAGTGTAGTGGACCAGCCAGGTGTTAGGTTCTGCAGTGTAGTGGACCAGCCAGGTGTTAGGTTCTGTAGTGTAGTGGACCAGCCAGGTGTTAAGTTCTGTACTGTAGTGGACCAGCCAGGCGTTAGGTTCTGTTCTGTAGTGGACCAGTCAGGCATTAGGTTCTGTTGTGTAGTGGACCAGCCAGGTGTTAGGTTCTGTAGTGTAGTGGACCAGCCAGGCATTAGGTTCTGTAGTGTAGTGGACCAGCCAGGTGTTAGGTTCTGTTCTGTAGTGGACCAGTCAGGCATTAGGTTCTGTTCTGTAGTGGACCAGCCAGGTATTAGGTTCTGTAGTGTAGTGTACCAGCCAGGTGTTAGGTTCTGTAGTGTAGTGGACCAACCAGGTATTAGGTTCTGTACTGTAGTGGACAAGCCAGGTGTTAGGTTCTGTACTGTAGTGGACCAGCCAGGTGTTAGGTTCTGTAGTGTAGTGAACCAGCCAGGTATTAGGTTCTGTTCTGTAGTGATCCAGCCAGGTATTAGGTTCTGTTCTTTAGTGGACCAGCCAGGTATTAGGTTCTGTTCTGTAGTGTAGTGGACCAGCCAGGTATTAGGTTCTGTAGTGTAATGGACCAGCCAGGTATTAGGTTCTGTAGTGTAGTGGACCAGCCAGGCATTAGGTTCTGTAGTGTAGTGGACCAGCCCGGTATTAGGTTCTGTTCTGTAGTGGACCAGTCAGGTATTAGGTTCTGTAGTGTAGTGAACCAGCCAGGTATTAGGTTCTGTTCTGTTCTGTATTGGACCAGCCAGGTATTAGGTTCTGTTCTGTAGTGGACCAGCCAGGTATTAGGTTCTGTACTGTAGTGGACCAGCCAGGTATTAGGTTCTGTAGTGTAGTGGACCAGCCAGGTATTAGGTTCTGTTCTGTAGTGGACCAGCCAGGTATTAGGTTATGTAGTGGACCAGCCAGGTATTAGGTTCTGTAGTGTAGTGGACCAGCCAGGTATTAGGTTCTGTTCTGTAGTGGACCAGCCAGGTATTAGGTTATGTAGTGGACCAGCCAGGTATTAGGTTCTGTAGTGTAGTGGACCAGCCAGGTATTAGGTTCTGTTCTGTAGTGGACCAGCCAGGTATTAGGTTATGTAGTGGACCAGCCAGGTATTAGGTTCTGTAGTGTAGTGGACCAGCCAGGTATTAGGTTCTGTTCTGTAGTGGACCAGCCAGGTATTAGGTTCTGTAGTGTAGTCGACCAGTCAGGCATTAGGTTCTGTTCTGTAGTGGACCAGCCAGGTATTAGGTTCTGTTCTGTAGTGGACCAGCCAGGTATTAGGTTCTGTAGTGTAGTGGACCAGCCAGGTATTAGGTTCTGTAGTGTAGTGGACCAGCCAGGTATTAGGTTCTGTAGTGTAGTGGACCAGACAGGTATTAGGTTCTGCAGTGTAGTGGACCAGCCAGGTGTTAGGTTCTGTAGTGTAGTGGACCAGCCAGGTGTTAGGTTCTGTAGTGTAGTGGACCAGCCAGGTGTTAGGTTCTGTAGTGTAGTGGACAAGCCAGGTATTAGGTTCTGTAGTGTACTAGCCAGGTATTAGGTTCTGTTCTGTATTGGACCAGTCAGGCATTAGGTTCTGTTCTGTAGTGGACCAGCCAGGTATTAGGTTCTGTTCTGTAGTGGACCAGCCAGGTGTTAGGTTCTGTAGTGTAGTGGACCAGCCAGGTGTTAGGTTCTGTACTGTAGTGGACCAGCCAGGTATTAGGTTCTGTACTGTAGTGGACCAGCCAGGTATTAGGTTCTGTAGTGTAGTGGACCAGCCAGGTGTTAGGTTCTGTACTGTAGTGGACCAGCCAGGTGTTAGGTTCTGTAGTGTAGTGGACCAGCCAGGTGTTAGGTTCTGTACTGTAGTGGACCAGCCAGGTGTTAGGTTCTGTTCTGTAGTGGACCAGCCAGGTATTAGGTTCTGTACTGTAGTGGACCAGCCAGGTGTTAGGTTCTGTAGTGTAGTGGACCAGCCAGGTGTTAGGTTCTGTAGTGTAGTGGACCAGCCAGGAGTTAGGTTCTGTAGGGTAGTTGACCAGCCAGGCATTAGGTTCTGTAGTGTAGTGGACCAGCCAGGTGTTAGGTTCTGTTCTGTAGTGGACCAGTCAGGCATTAGGTTCTGTAGTGTAGTGGACCAGCCAGGTGTTAGGTTCTGTAGTGTAGTGGACCAGCCAGGCATTAGGTTCTGTAGTGTAGTGGACCAGCCAGGTGTTAGGTTCTGTTCTGTAGTGGACCAGTCAGGCATTAGGTTCTGTTCTGTAGTGGACCAGCCAGGTGTTAGGTTCTGTTCTGTAGTGGACCAGCCAGGTGTTAGGTTCTGTTCTGTAGTGGACCAGCCAGGTGTTAGGTTCTGTAGTGTAGTGGACCAGCCAGGTATTAGGTCCTGTAGTGTAGTGGACCAGCCAGGTGTTAGGTTCTGTAGTGTAGTGGACCAGCCAGGTATTAGGTTCTGTAGTGTAGTGGACCAGACAGGTATTAGGTTCTGCAGTGTAGTGGACCAGCCAGGTGTTAGGTTCTGCAGTGTAGTGGACCAGCCAGGTGTTAGGTTCTGTAGTGTAGTGGACCAGCCAGGTGTTAGGTTCTGTACTGTAGTGGACCAGCCAGGCGTTAGGTTCTGTTCTGTAGTGGACCAGTCAGGCATTAGGTTCTGTTGTGTAGTGGACCAGCCAGGTGTTAGGTTCTGTAGTGTAGTGGACCAGCCAGGCATTAGGTTCTGTAGTGTAGTGGACCAGCCAGGTGTTAGGTTCTGTTCTGTAGTGGACCAGTCAGGCATTAGGTTCTGTTCTGTAGTGGACCAGACAGGTATTAGGTTCTGTAGTGTAGTGTACCAGCCAGGTGTTAGGTTCTGTAGTGTAGTGGACCAGCCAGGTATTAGGTTCTGTACTGTAGTGGACAAGCCAGGTGTTAGGTTCTGTACTGTAGTGGACCAGCCAGGTGTTAGGTTCTGTAGTGTAGTGAACCAGCCAGGTATTAGGTTCTGTTCTGTAGTGATCCAGCCAGGTATTAGGTTCTGTTCTTTAGTGGACCAGCCAGGTATTAGGTTCTGTTCTGTAGTGTAGTGGACCAGCCAGGTATTAGGTTCTGTAGTGTAATGGACCAGCCAGGTATTAGGTTCTGTAGTGTAGTGGACCAGCCAGGCATTAGGTTCTGTAGTGTAGTGGACCAGCCCGGTATTAGGTTCTGTTCTGTAGTGGACCAGTCAGGTATTAGGTTCTGTAGTGTAGTGAACCAGCCAGGTATTAGGTTCTGTTCTGTTCTGTATTGGACCAGCCAGGTATTAGGTTCTGTTCTGTAGTGGACCAGCCAGGTATTAGGTTCTGTACTGTAGTGGACCAGCCAGGTATTAGGTTCTGTAGTGTAGTGGACCAGCCAGGTATTAGGTTCTGTTCTGTAGTGGACCAGCCAGGTATTAGGTTATGTAGTGGACCAGCCAGGTGTTAGGTTCTGTAGTGTAGTGGACCAGCCAGGTATTAGGTTCTGTTCTGTAGTGGACCAGCCAGGTATTAGGTTATGTAGTGGACCAGCCAGGTATTAGGTTCTGTAGTGTAGTGGACCAGCCAGGTATTAGGTTCTGTTCTGTAGTGGACCAGCCAGGTATTAGGTTATGTAGTGGACCAGCCAGGTATTAGGTTCTGTAGTGTAGTGGACCAGCCAGGTATTAGGTTCTGTTCTGTAGTGGACCAGCCAGGTATTAGGTTCTGTAGTGTAGTCGACCAGTCAGGCATTAGGTTCTGTTCTGTAGTGGACCAGCCAGGTATTAGGTTCTGTTCTGTAGTGGACCAGCCAGGTATTAGGTTCTGTAGTGTAGTGGACCAGCCAGGTATTAGGTTCTGTAGTGTAGTGGACCAGGCAGGTATTAGGTTCTGTAGTGTAGTGGACCAGCCAGGTGTTAGGTTCTGTAGTGTAGTGGACCAGCCAGGTATTAGGTTCTGTTCTGTAGTGGACCAGCCAGGTGTTAGGTTCTGTACTGTAGTGGACCAGCCAGGTATTAGGTTATTTTCTGTAGTGGACCAGCCAGGTATTAGGTTCTGTTCTGTTCTGTAGTGGACCAGCCAGGTATTAGGTTCTGTAGTGTGGTGGACCAGCCAGGTGTTAGGTTCTGTTCTGTAGTGGACCAGTCAGGCATTAGGTTCTGTAGTGTAGTGGACCAGCCAGGTGTTAGGTTCTGTAGTGTAGTGGACCAGCCAGGCATTAGGTTCTGTTCTGTAGTGGACCAGTCAGGCATTAGGTTCTGTTCTGTAGTGGACCAGCCAGGTATTAGGTTCTGTTCTGTAGTGGACTAGCCAGGTATTAGGTTCTGTTCTGTAGTGGACCAGTCAGGCATTAGGTTCTGTTCTGTAGTGGACCAGCCAGGTATTAGGTTCTGTTCTGTAGTGGACCAGCCAGGTGTTAGGTTCTGTAGTGTAGTGGACCAGCCAGGTATTAGGTTCTGTTCTGTAGTGGACCAGCCAGGTATTAGGTTCTGTACTGTAGTGGACCAGCCAGGTGTTAGGTTCTGTAGTGTAGTGGACTAGCCAGGTGTTAGGTTCTGTACTGTAATGGACCAGCCAGGTATTTGGTTCTGTAGTGTAGTGGACCAGCCAGGTGTTAGGTTCTGTACTGTAGTGGACCAGCCAGGTGTTAGGTTCTGTAGTGTAGTGGACCAGCCAGGTGTTAGGTTCTGTAGTGTAGTGGACCAGCCAGGTGTTAGGTTCTGTAGTGTAGTGGACCAGCCAGGCATTAGGTTCTGTTCTGTAGTGGACCAGGCAGGTGTTAGGTTCTGTTCTGTAGTGGACCAGCCAGGTATTAGGTTCTGTACTGTAGTGGACCAGCCAGGTATTAGGTTCTGTACTGTAGTGGACCAGCCAGGTGTTAGGTTCTGTAGTGTAGTGGACCAGCCAGGTATTAGGTTCTGTAGTGTAGTGGACCAGCCAGGAGTTAGGTTCTGTTCTGTAGTGGACCAGCCAGGTGTTAGGTTCTGTTCTGTAGTGGACCAGCCAGGTATTAGGTTCTGTAGTGTAGTGGACCAGCCAGGTATTAGGTTCTGTAGTGTAGTGGACCAGCCACGTATTAGGTTCTGTAGTGTAGTGGACCAATCAGGCATTAGGTTCTGTTCTGTAGTGGACCAGCCAGGTATTAGGTTCTGTACTGTAGTGGACCAGCCAGGTATTAGGTTCTGTTCTGTAGTGGACCAGCCAGGTATTAGGTTCTGTAGTGTAGTGGACCAGACAGGTATTAGGTTCTGCAGTGTAGTCGACCAGCAAGGTGTTAGGTTCTGTAGTGTAGTGGACCAGCCAGGTGTTAGGTTCTGTAGTGTAGTGGACCAGCCAGGTGTTAGGTTCTGTAGTGTAGTGGACCAGCCAGGTGTTAGGTTCTTTAGTGTAGTGGACCAGCCAGGTATTAGGTTCTGTAGTGTACTAGCCAGGTATTAGGTTCTGTTCTGTAGTGGACCAGTCAGGCATTAGTTTCTGTTCTGAAGTGGACCAGCCAGGTATTAGGTTCTGTTCTGTAGTGGACCAGCCAGGTGTTAGGTTCTGTAGTGTAGTGGACCAGCCAGGTGTTAGGTTCTGTACTGTAGTGGACCAGCCAGGTATTAGGTTCTGTACTGTAGTGGACCAGCCAGGTATTAGCTTCTGTAGTGTAGTGGACTAGCCAGGTGTTAGGTTCTGTACTGTAGTGGACCAGCCAGGTGTTGGGTTCTGTACTGTAGTGGACCAGCCAGGTGTTAGGTTCTGTAGTGTAGTGGACCAGCCAGGTGTTAGGTTCTGTTCTGTAGTGGACCAGCCAGGTGTTAGGTTCTGTAGTGTAGTGGACCAGCCAGGTATTAGGTCCTGTAGTGTAGTGGTCCAGCCAGGTGTTAGGTTCTGTAGTGTAGTGGACCAGCCAGGTATTAGGTTCTGTAGTGTAGTGGACCAGACAGGTATTAGGTTCTGCAGTGTAGTGGACCAGCCAGGTGTTAGGTTCTGCAGTGTAGTGGACCAGCCAGGTGTTAGGTTCTGTAGTGTAGTGGACCAGCCAGGTGTTAAGTTCTGTACTGTAGTGGACCAGCCAGGCGTTAGGTTCTGTTCTGTAGTGGACCAGTCAGGCATTAGGTTCTGTTGTGTAGTGGACCAGCCAGGTGTTAGGTTCTGTAGTGTAGTGGACCAGCCAGGCATTAGGTTCTGTAGTGTAGTGGACCAGCCAGGTGTTAGGTTCTGTTCTGTAGTGGACCAGTCAGGCATTAGGTTCTGTTCTGTAGTGGACCAGCCAGGTATTAGGTTCTGTAGTGTAGTGTACCAGCCAGGTGTTAGGTTCTGTAGTGTAGTGGACCAGCCAGGTATTAGGTTCTGTACTGTAGTGGACAAGCCAGGTGTTAGGTTCTGTACTGTAGTGGACCAGCCAGGTGTTAGGTTCTGTAGTGTAGTGAACCAGCCAGGTATTAGGTTCTGTTCTGTAGTGATCCAGCCAGGTATTAGGTTCTGTTCTTTAGTGGACCAGCCAGGTATTAGGTTCTGTTCTGTAGTGTAGTGGACCAGCCAGGTATTAGGTTTTGTAGTGTAATGGACCAGCCAGGTATTAGGTTCTGTAGTGTAGTGGACCAGCCAGGCATTAGGTTCTGTAGTGTAGTGGACCAGCCCGGTATTAGGTTCTGTTCTGTAGTGGACCAGTCAGGTATTAGGTTCTGTAGTGTAGTGAACCAGCCAGGTATTAGGTTCTGTTCTGTTCTGTATTGGACCAGCCAGGTATTAGGTTCTGTTCTGTAGTGGACCAGCCAGGTATTAGGTTCTGTACTGTAGTGGACCAGCCAGGTATTAGGTTCTGTAGTGTAGTGGACCAGCCAGGTATTAGGTTCTGTTCTGTAGTGGACCAGCCAGGTATTAGGTTATGTAGTGGACCAGCCAGGTATTAGGTTCTGTAGTGTAGTGGACCAGCCAGGTATTAGGTTCTGTTCTGTAGTGGACCAGCCAGGTATTAGGTTATGTAGTGGACCAGCCAGGTATTAGGTTCTGTAGTGTAGTGGACCAGCCAGGTATTAGGTTCTGTTCTGTAGTGGACCAGCCAGGTATTAGGTTATGTAGTGGACCAGCCAGGTATTAGGTTCTGTAGTGTAGTGGACCAGCCAGGTATTAGGTTCTCTTCTGTAGTGGACCAGCCAGGTATTAGGTTCTGTAGTGTAGTCGACCAGTCAGGCATTAGGTTCTGTTCTGTAGTGGACCAGCCAGGTATTAGGTTCTGTTCTGTAGTGGACCAGCCAGGTATTAGGTTCTGTAGTGTAGTGGACCAGCCAGGTATTAGGTTCTGTAGTGTAGTGGACCAGCCAGGTATTAGGTTCTGTAGTGTAGTGGACCAGACAGGTATTAGGTTCTGCAGTGTAGTGGACCAGCCAGGTGTTAGGTTCTGTAGTGTAGTGGACCAGCCAGGTGTTAGGTTCTGTAGTGTAGTGGACCAGCCAGGTGTTAGGTTCTGTAGTGTAGTGGACAAGCCAGGTATTAGGTTCTGTAGTGTACTAGCCAGGTATTAGGTTCTGTTCTGTATTGGACCAGTCAGGCATTAGGTTCTGTTCTGTAGTGGACCAGCCAGGTATTAGGTTCTGTTCTGTAGTGGACCAGCCAGGTGTTAGGTTCTGTAGTGTAGTGGACCAGCCAGGTGTTAGGTTCTGTAGTGTAGTGGACCAGCCAGGTATTAGGTTCTGTACTGTAGTGGACCAGCCAGGTATTAGGTTCTGTAGTGTAGTGGACCAGCCAGGTGTTAGGTTCTGTACTGTAGTGGACCAGCCAGGTGTTAGGTTCTGTAGTGTAGTGGACCAGCCAGGTGTTGGGTTCTGTACTGTAGTGGACCAGCCAGGTGTTAGGTTCTGTTCTGTAGTGGACCAGCCAGGTATTAGGTTCTGTACTGTAGTGGACCAGCCAGGTGTTAGGTTCTGTAGTGTAGTGGACCAGCCAGGTGTTAGGTTCTGTAGTGTAGTGGACCAGCCAGGAGTTAGGTTCTGTAGGGTAGTTGACCAGCCAGGCATTAGGTTCTGTAGTGTAGTGGACCAGCCAGGTGTTAGGTTCTGTTCTGTAGTGGACCAGTCAGGCATTAGGTTCTGTAGTGTAGTGGACCAGCCAGGTGTTAGGTTCTGTAGTGTAGTGGACCAGCCAGGCATTAGGTTCTGTAGTGTAGTGGACCAGCCAGGTGTTAGGTTCTGTTCTGTAGTGGACCAGTCAGGCATTAGGTTCTGTTCTGTAGTGGACCAGCCAGGTGTTAGGTTCTGTTCTGTAGTGGACCAGCCAGGTGTTAGGTTCTGTTCTGTAGTGGACCAGCCAGGTGTTAGGTCCTGTAGTGTAGTGGACCAGCCAGGTATTAGGTCCTGTAGTGTAGTGGACCAGCCAGGTGTTAGGTTCTGTAGTGTAGTGGACCAGCCAGGTATTAGGTTCTGTAGTGTAGTGGACCAGACAGGTATTAGGTTCTGCAGTGTAGTGGACCAGCCAGGTGTTAGGTTCTGCAGTGTAGTGGACCAGCCAGGTGTTAGGTTCTGTAGTGTAGTGGACCAGCCAGGTGTTAGGTTCTGTAGTGTAGTGGACCAGCCAGGTGTTAAGTTCTGTACTGTAGTGGACCAGCCAGGCGTTAGGTTCTGTTCTGTAGTGGACCAGTCAGGCATTAGGTTCTGTTGTGTAGTGGACCAGCCAGGTGTTAGGTTCTGTAGTGTAGTGGACCAGCCAGGCATTAGGTTCTGTAGTGTAGTGGACCAGCCAGGTGTTAGGTTCTGTTCTGTAGTGGACCAGTCAGGCATTAGGTTCTGTTCTGTAGTGGACCAGCCAGGTATTAGGTTCTGTAGTGTAGTGTACCAGCCAGGTGTTAGGTTCTGTAGTGTAGTGGACCAGCCAGGTATTAGGTTCTGTACTGTAGTGGACCAGCCAGGTGTTAGGTTCTGTACTGTAGTGGACCAGCCAGGTGTTAGGTTCTGTAGTGTAGTGAACCAGCCAGGTATTAGGTTCTGTTCTGTAGTGATCCAGCCAGGTATTAGGTTCTGTTCTTTAGTGGACCAGCCAGGTATTAGGTTCTGTTCTGTAGTGTAGTGGACCAGCCAGGTATTAGGTTCTGTAGTGTAATGGACCAGCCAGGTATTAGGTTCTGTAGTGTAGTGGACCAGCCAGGCATTAGGTTCTGTAGTGTAGTGGACCAGCCCGGTATTAGGTTCTGTTCTGTAGTGGACCAGTCAGGTATTAGGTTCTGTAGTGTAGTGAACCAGCCAGGTATTAGGTTCTGTTCTGTTCTGTATTGGACCAGCCAGGTATTAGGTTCTGTTCTGTAGTGGACCAGCCAGGTATTAGGTTCTGTAGTGTAGTGGACCAGCCAGGTATTAGGTTCTGTAGTGTAGTGGACCAGCCAGGTATTAGGTTCTGTTCTGTAGTGGACCAGCCAGGTATTAGGTTATGTAGTGGACCAGCCAGGTATTAGGTTCTGTAGTGTAGTGGACCAGCCAGGTATTAGGTTCTGTTCTGTAGTGGACCAGCCAGGTATTAGGTTATGTAGTGGACCAGCCAGGTATTAGGTTCTGTAGTGTAGTGGACCAGCCAGGTATTAGGTTCTGTTCTGTAGTGGACCAGCCAGGTATTAGGTTATGTAGTGGACCAGCCAGGTATTAGGTTCTGTAGTGTAGTGGACCAGCCAGGTATTAGGTTCTGTTCTGTAGTGGACCAGCCAGGTATTAGGTTCTGTAGTGTAGTCGACCAGTCAGGCATTAGGTTCTGTTCTGTAGTGGACCAGCCAGGTATTAGGTTCTGTTCTGTAGTGGACCAGCCAGGTATTAGGTTCTGTAGTGTAGTGGACCAGCCAGGTATTAGGTTCTGTAGTGTAGTGGACCAGGCAGGTATTAGGTTCTGTAGTGTAGTGGACCAGCCAGGTGTTAGGTTCTGTAGTGTAGTGGACCAGCCAGGTATTAGGTTCTGTTCTGTAGTGGACCAGCCAGGTGTTAGGTTCTGTACTGTAGTGGACCAGCCAGGTATTAGGTTATTTTCTGTAGTGGACCAGCCAGGTATTAGGTTCTGTTCTGTTCTGTAGTGGACCAGCCAGGTATTAGGTTCTGTAGTGTGGTGGACCAGCCAGGTGTTAGGTTCTGTTCTGTAGTGGACCAGTCAGGCATTAGGTTCTGTAGTGTAGTGGACCAGCCAGGTGTTAGGTTCTGTAGTGTAGTGGACCAGCCAGGCATTAGGTTCTGTTCTGTAGTGGACCAGTCAGGCATTAGGTTCTGTTCTGTAGTGGACCAGCCAGGTATTAGGTTCTGTTCTGTAGTGGACTAGCCAGGTATTAGGTTCTGTTCTGTAGTGGACCAGTCAGGCATTAGGTTCTGTTCTGTAGTGGACCAGCCAGGTATTAGGTTCTGTTCTGTAGTGGACCAGCCAGGTGTTAGGTTCTTTAGTGTAGTGGACCAGCCAGGTATTAGGTTCTGTTCTGTAGTGGACCAGCCAGGTATTAGGTTCTGTACTGTAGTGGACCAGCCAGGTGTTAGGTTCTGTAGTGTAGTGGACTAGCCAGGTGTTAGGTTCTGTACTGTAATGGACCAGCCAGGTATTTGGTTCTGTAGTGTAGTGGACCAGCCAGGTGTTAGGTTCTGTACTGTAGTGGACCAGCCAGGTGTTAGGTTCTGTAGTGTAGTGGACCAGCCAGGTGTTAGGTTCTGTAGTGTAGTGGACCAGCCAGGTGTTAGGTTCTGTAGTGTAGTGGACCAGCCAGGCATTAGGTTCTGTTCTGTAGTGGACCAGGCAGGTGTTAGGTTCTGTTCTGTAGTGGACCAGCCAGGTATTAGGTTCTGTACTGTAGTGGACCAGCCAGGTATTAGGTTCTGTACTGTAGTGGACCAGCCAGGTGTTAGGTTCTGTAGTGTAGTGGACCAGCCAGGTATTAGGTTCTGTAGTGTAGTGGACCAGCCAGGAGTTAGGTTCTGTTCTGTAGTGGACCAGCCAGGTGTTAGGTTCTGTTCTGTAGTGGACCAGCCAGGTATTAGGTTCTGTAGTGTAGTGGACCAGCCAGGTATTAGGTTCTGTAGTGTAGTGGACCAGCCACGTATTAGGTTCTGTAGTGTAGTGGACCAATCAGGCATTAGGTTCTGTTCTGTAGTGGACCAGCCAGGTATTAGGTTCTGTACTGTAGTGGACCAGCCAGGTATTAGGTTCTGTTCTGTAGTGGACCAGCCAGGTATTAGGTTCTGTAGTGTAGTGGACCAGACAGGTATTAGGTTCTGCAGTGTAGTCGACCAGCAAGGTGTTAGGTTCTGTAGTGTAGTGGACCAGCCAGGTGTTAGGTTCTGTAGTGTAGTGGACCAGCCAGGTGTTAGGTTCTGTAGTGTAGTGGACCAGCCAGGTGTTAGGTTCTTTAGTGTAGTGGACCAGCCAGGTATTAGGTTCTGTAGTGTACTAGCCAGGTATTAGGTTCTGTTCTGTAGTGGACCAGTCAGGCATTAGTTTCTGTTCTGAAGTGGACCAGCCAGGTATTAGGTTCTGTTCTGTAGTGGACCAGCCAGGTGTTAGGTTCTGTACTGTAGTGGACCAGCCAGGTATTAGGTTCTGTACTGTAGTGGACCAGCCAGGTATTAGCTTCTGTAGTGTAGTGGACTAGCCAGGTGTTAGGTTCTGTACTGTAGTGGACCAGCCAGGTGTTGGGTTCTGTACTGTAGTGGACCAGCCAGGTGTTAGGTTCTGTAGTGTAGTGGACCAGCCAGGTGTTAGGTTCTGTTCTGTAGTGGACCAGCCAGGTGTTAGGTTCTGTAGTGTAGTGGACCAGCCAGGTATTAGGTCCTGTAGTGTAGTGGTCCAGCCAGGTGTTAGGTTCTGTAGTGTAGTGGACCAGCCAGGTATTAGGTTCTGTAGTGTAGTGGACCAGACAGGTATTAGGTTCTGCAGTGTAGTGGACCAGCCAGGTGTTAGGTTCTGCAGTGTAGTGGACCAGCCAGGTGTTAGGTTCTGTAGTGTAGTGGACCAGCCAGGTGTTAAGTTCTGTACTGTAGTGGACCAGCCAGGCGTTAGGTTCTGTTCTGTAGTGGACCAGTCAGGCATTAGGTTCTGTTGTGTAGTGGACCAGCCAGGTGTTAGGTTCTGTAGTGTAGTGGACCAGCCAGGCATTAGGTTCTGTAGTGTAGTGGACCAGCCAGGTGTTAGGTTCTGTTCTGTAGTGGACCAGTCAGGCATTAGGTTCTGTTCTGTAGTGGACCAGCCAGGTATTAGGTTCTGTAGTGTAGTGTACCAGCCAGGTGTTAGGTTCTGTAGTGTAGTGGACCAGCCAGGTATTAGGTTCTGTACTGTAGTGGACAAGCCAGGTGTTAGGTTCTGTACTGTAGTGGACCAGCCAGGTGTTAGGTTCTGTAGTGTAGTGAACCAGCCAGGTATTAGGTTCTGTTCTGTAGTGATCCAGCCAGGTATTAGGTTCTGTTCTTTAGTGGACCAGCCAGGTATTAGGTTCTGTTCTGTAGTGTAGTGGACCAGCCAGGTATTAGGTTCTGTAGTGTAATGGACCAGCCAGGTATTAGGTTCTGTAGTGTAGTGGACCAGCCAGGCATTAGGTTCTGTAGTGTAGTGGACCAGCCCGGTATTAGGTTCTGTTCTGTAGTGGACCAGTCAGGTATTAGGTTCTGTAGTGTAGTGAACCAGCCAGGTATTAGGTTCTGTTCTGTTCTGTATTGGACCAGCCAGGTATTAGGTTCTGTTCTGTAGTGGACCAGCCAGGTATTAGGTTCTGTACTGTAGTGGACCAGCCAGGTATTAGGTTCTGTAGTGTAGTGGACCAGCCAGGTATTAGGTTCTGTTCTGTAGTGGACCAGCCAGGTATTAGGTTATGTAGTGGACCAGCCAGGTATTAGGTTCTGTAGTGTAGTGGACCAGCCAGGTATTAGGTTCTGTTCTGTAGTGGACCAGCCAGGTATTAGGTTATGTAGTGGACCAGCCAGGTATTAGGTTCTGTAGTGTAGTGGACCAGCCAGGTATTAGGTTCTGTTCTGTAGTGGACCAGCCAGGTATTAGGTTATGTAGTGGACCAGCCAGGTATTAGGTTCTGTAGTGTAGTGGACCAGCCAGGTATTAGGTTCTGTTCTGTAGTGGACCAGCCAGGTATTAGGTTCTGTAGTGTAGTCGACCAGTCAGGCATTAGGTTCTGTTCTGTAGTGGACCAGCCAGGTATTAGGTTCTGTTCTGTAGTGGACCAGCCAGGTATTAGGTTCTGTAGTGTAGTGGACCAGCCAGGTATTAGGTTCTGTAGTGTAGTGGACCAGGCAGGTATTAGGTTCTGTAGTGTAGTGGACCAGCCAGGTGTTAGGTTCTGTAGTGTAGTGGACCAGCCAGGTATTAGGTTCTGTTCTGTAGTGGACCAGCCAGGTGTTAGGTTCTGTACTGTAGTGGACCAGCCAGGTATTAGGTTATTTTCTGTAGTGGACCAGCCAGGTATTAGGTTCTGTTCTGTTCTGTAGTGGACCAGCCAGGTATTAGGTTCTGTACTGTAGTGGACCAGCCAGGTGTTAGGTTCTGTAGTGTAGTGGACCAGCCAGGTATTAGGTTCTGTAGTGTAGTGGACCAGCCAGGAGTTAGGTTCTGTTCTGTAGTGGACCAGCCAGGTGTTAGGTTCTGTTCTGTAGTGGACCAGCCAGGTATTAGGTTCTGTAGTGTAGTGGACCAGCCAGGTATTAGGTTCTGTAGTGTAGTGGACCAGCCACGTATTAGGTTCTGTAGTGTAGTGGACCAATCAGGCATTAGGTTCTGTTCTGTAGTGGACCAGCCAGGTATTAGGTTCTGTACTGTAGTGGACCAGCCAGGTATTAGGTTCTGTTCTGTAGTGGACCAGCCAGGTATTAGGTTCTGTAGTGTAGTGGACCAGACAGGTATTAGGTTCTGCAGTGTAGTCGACCAGCAAGGTGTTAGGTTCCGTAGTGTAGTGGACCAGCCAGGTGTTAGGTTCTGTAGTGTAGTGGACCAGCCAGGTGTTAGGTTCTGTAGTGTAGTGGACCAGCCAGGTGTTAGGTTCTTTAGTGTAGTGGACCAGCCAGGTATTAGGTTCTGTAGTGTACTAGCCAGGTATTAGGTTCTGTTCTGTAGTGGACCAGTCAGGCATTAGTTTCTGTTCTGAAGTGGACCAGCCAGGTATTAGGTTCTGTTCTGTAGTGGACCAGCCAGGTGTTAGGTTCTGTAGTGTAGTGGACCAGCCAGGTGTTAGGTTCTGTACTGTAGTGGACCAGCCAGGTATTAGGTTCTGTACTGTAGTGGACCAGCCAGGTATTAGGTTGTGTAGTGGACCAGTCAGGCATTAGGTTCTGTACTGTAGTGGACCAGCCAGGTATTAGGTTCTGTAGTGTAGTGGACCAGCCAGGTATTAGGTTCTGTAGTGTAGTGGACCAGCCAGGCATTAGGTTCCGTTCTGTAGTGGACCAGCCAGGCGTTAGGTTCTGTTCTGTAGTGGACCAGCCAGGTGTTAGGTTCTGTACTGTAGTGGACCAGCCAGGTATTAGGTTCTGTACTGTAGTGGACCTGCCAGGTGTTAGGTTCTGTACTGTAGTGGACCAGCCAGGTGTTAGGTTCTGTAGTGGACCAGCCAGGTGTTAGGTTCTGTAGTGTAGTGGACCAGCCAGGTGTTAGGTTCTGTAGTGTAGTGGACCAGCCAGGTGTTAGGTTCTGTACTGTAGTGTACCAGCCAGGTGTTAGGTTCTGTAGTGTAGTGGACCAGCCAGGTGTTAGGTTCTGTAGTGTAGTGGACCAGCCAGGTGTTAGGTTCTGTACTGTAGTGGACCAGCCAGGTGTTAGGTTCTGTTCTGTAGTGGACCAGACAGGTATTAGGTTCTGTTCTGTAGTGGACCAGCCAGGTGTTAGGTTCTGTACTGTAGTGGACCAGCCAGGTATTAGGTTCTGTAGTGTAGTGGACCAGCCACGTATTAGGTTCTGTAGTGTAGTGGACCAATCAGGCATTAGGTTCTGTTCTGTAGTGGACCAGCCAGGTATTAGGTTCTGTACTGTAGTGGACCAGCCAGGTATTAGGTTCTGTTCTGTAGTGGACCAGCCAGGTATTAGGTTCTGTAGTGTAGTGGACCAGACAGGTATTAGGTTCTGTAGTGGACCAGCCAGGTGTTAGGTTCTGTAGTGTAGTTGACCAGCCAGGTGTTAGGTTCTGTAGTGTAGTGGACCAGTCAGGCATTAGGTTCTGTTCTGTAGTGGACCTGCCAGGTATTAGGTTCTGTACTGTAGTGGACCAGCCAGGTGTTAGGTTCTGTAGTGTAGTGGACCAGCCAGGTATTAGGTTCTGTAGTGTAGTGGACCAGCCAGGTATTAGGTTCTGTAGTGTAGTGGACCAGCCAGGTGTTAGGTTCTGTACTGGACCAGCCAGGTATTAGGTTCTGTAGTGTAGTGGACCAGCCAGGTGTTAGGTTCTGTAGTGTAGTGGACCAGCCAGGCATTAGGTTCTGTTCTGTAGTGGACCAGCCAGGCGTTAGGTTCTGTTCTGTAGTGGACCAGCCAGGTGTTAGGTTCTGTACTGTAGTGGACCAGCCAGGTATTAGGTTCTGTACTGTAGTGGACCAGCCAGGTGTTAGGTTCTGTACTGTAGTGGACCAGCCAGGTGTTAGGTTCTGTAGTGTAGTGGACCAGCCAGGTGTTAGGTTCTGTAGTGTAGTAGACCAGCCAGGTATTAGGTTCTGTAGTGTAGTGGACCAGCCAGGTGTTAGGTTCTGTAGTGTAGTGGACCAGCCAGGTGTTAGGTTCTGTTCTGTAGTGGACCAGCCAGGTGTTAGGTTCTGTTCTGGACCAGCCAGGTGTTAGGTTCTGTAGTGTAGTGGACCAGCCAGGTATTAGGTTCTGTACTGTAGTGGACCAGCCAGGTGTTAGGTTCTGTAGTGTAGTGGACCAGCCATGTATTAGGTTCTGTAGTGTAGTGGACCAGCCAGGTATTAGGTTCTGTACTGTAGTGGACCAGCCAGGTGTTAGGTTCTGTAGTGTAGTGGACCAGCCAGGTATTAGGTTCTGTAGTGTAGTGGACCAGCCAGGTGTTAGGTTCTGTAGTGTAGTGGACCAGCCAGGTATTAGGTTCTGTACTGTAGTGGACCAGCCAGGTGTTAGGTTCTGTAGTGTAGTGGACCAGCCAGGTGTTAGGTTCTGTAGTGTAGTGGACCAGCCAGGTATTAGGTTCTGTACTGTAGTGGACCAGCCAGGTGTTAGGTTCTGTAGTGTAGTGGACCAGCCAGGTGTTAGATTCTGTTCTGTAGTGTAGTGGACCAGCCAGGTGTTAGGTTCTGTAGTGTAGTGGACCAGCCAGGTGTTAGGTTCTGTTCTGTAGTGTAGTGGACCAGCCAGGTGTTAGGTTCTGTTCTGTAGTGTAGTGGACCAGCCAGGTGTTAGGTTCTGTTCTGTAGTGTAGTGGACCAGCCAGGTGTTAGGTTCTGTTCTGTAGTGTAGTGGACCAGCCAGGTGTTAGGTTCTGTAGTGTAGTGGACCAGCCAGGCTCTGTTGTTATCTTTGTGTTCTTCCTGTTCTGATGTCTTGCTGTCATGTCACTGTTGCAGTGACTGTCCACTAACAGCTGTTCCTCTGTTAATGCTGCGTTAATCATAAAGGATATAAGATTAAAAAACACAAAAAAGGCTTTAAGAGTCTAAAATCTTTAAAACGCCATGAAAACAAACAAGGTAGGTACGTGTTTTGGGTGATTGTGCGCATCCAAGTGATTGTGATTGTGAATGTGTGTTGTGACAGTATTATTGACCAAAATACATCATCTTAAATCCTCCAATGACTTGTGTGTATTTCAGCCGGAACACGTTATCAGCTGCCTGACTATCTTGTTCTGGTCATTTCAGAAAAGCCTCAGAAAGATGAGAAGAAGGACACGTTTGCTGAGAAGCTGGCCACGCAAGTCATCAAGAACCTGCAAGTCAAGATCACCAGCATCCATATCAGATATGAGGACGATGTCAGTTTCTAGACCTGGGACACAATACTCCTCCTCTCACAGCCCCCTCTCTCTTTGTCTCCTTTCCTCACCTCTCCTATATCCTTTCCTCACCTCCTTTCCTTGTCTTCTCTCCTCACTGCCTCTCCTCATCTCCTTTCCTCACCTCTTTTTTTTCCCCCTTCTCACCTCATATTTTTGTCTCCTTTCCTCATCTCCTCTCGTCACTGTCTCTCCTTGTCTCCTCAACTCCTCTCTTTGTCTCTTTTCCCCCCTCTCATTTCTTCACCTCATCTCCTAGTCTCCTTTCCTCACCTATCAATGTCTCCTTTCCTCACCTCCTCTCTCCTTGTCTCCTTTCCTCACTTACTCTTCTTGTCTGCTTTCCTCATCTCCTCTCCTTGTCTCATTTCCTCACATCCTTTCCTAGTATTTCTCTGTCTCTCAGTGCATTATGGGAGGTTGTGTGATTGTCTCTGTGGTTTGTGTGTTCCAGATATTAGACCCCCAGCAGCCCCTCTCTATGGGAGTCACCCTGGCTGAGCTGAGTCTACAGGTACACACACACAGACACACAGACACACACACTGGTTGACAAGATGTGATGAGTCTTTCTGATACCAGTCATTCTGCTCATTCATTTCTCTTGTGATTTTGTTTGTAGACGACCGATGAGAACTGGAAGGCGTGTATTCTGAACGAGGCAGCCAGAATCATCTACAAGGTAACAACCGGTTTGTGGAGCAGTAAATTAATACATGTTGTTATGATCTTTTGTCATTCTGCTCCAAGGTAACACTGCCACTGTAGTAACAATAGTCTGTAGCTCGTACAGCTATTTCATGGAAGGCCTAACAGATTTCAGGGCAAAGCTGTGCTCTATGTTGTCGATTGTAACGTTGGGATGACATTGTTGATGTGCCCAGTTGACTTCCTGTCCTCTCTCTGTTGACTTCCTGTCCTCTCTCTGTTTCCAGCTGGGCCGTTTAGAATGTCTGTGCGCCTACTGGAACGTCAACAGTCCCATCTTCTATAAAGGCTCCTGGGAAGAGATACTGGTAATGAGCCTCTCTGTCTTTATCAGGAAGAGATACTGGTAATGAGCCTCTCTGTCTTTATCAGGAAGAGATACTGGTAATGAACCTCTGTCTTTATCAGGAAGAGATTGTGTGGTGTGGTCTGATCATATTGTCCCCAGTGTGGTGTGGTCTGATCATATTGTCCCCAGTGTGGTGTGGTCTGATCATATTGTCCCCAGTGTGGTCTGATCATATTGTCCCCAGTGTGGTGTGGTCTGATCATATTGTCTCCAGTGTGGTGTGGTCTGATCATATTGTCCCCAGTGTGGTGTGGTCTGATCATATTGTCTCCAGTGTGGTGTGGTCTGATCATATTGTCTCCAGTGTGGTGTGGTCTGATCATATTGTCCCCAGTGTGGTGTGGTCTGATCATATTGTCCCCAGTGTGGTGTGGTCTGATCATATTGTCTCCAGGGTGGTGTGGTCTGATCATATTGTCTCCAGGGTGGTGTGGTCTGATCATATTGTCTCCAGTGTGGTGTGGTCTGATCATATTGTCCCCAGTGTGGTCTGATCATATTGTCTCCAGTGTGGTGTGGTCTGATCATATTGTCTCCAGTGTGGTGTGGTCTGATCATATTGTCTCCGGTGTGGTCTGATCATATTGTCTCCAGTGTGGTGTGGTCTGATCATATTGTCCCTAGTGTGGTGTGGTCTGATCATATTGTCTCCAGTGTGGTGTGGTCTGATCATATTGTCTCCAGTGTGGTGTGGTGTGGTCTGATCATATTGTCTCCAGTGTGGTGTGGTGTGGTGTGATCATATTGTCTCCAGGGTGGTGTGGTCTGATCATATTGTCTCCAGGGTGGTGTGGTCTGATCATATTGTCTCCAGTGTGGTGTGGTCTGATCATATTGTCTCCAGTGTGGTGTGGTCTGATCATATTGTCCCTAGTGTGGTGTGGTCTGATCATATTGTCCCCAGTGTGGTGTGGTCTGATCATATTGTCCCCAGAGTGGTGTGGTCGGATCATATTGTCCCCAGTGTGGTGTGGTCTGATCATATTGTCCCCAGTGTGGTGTGGTCTGATCATATTGTCTCCAGTGTGGTGTGGTCTGATCATATTGTCCCCAGTGTGGTCTGATCATATTGTCTCCGGTGTGGTGTGGTCTGATCATATTGTCCCCAGTGTGGTCTGATCATATTGTCTCCAGTGTGGTGTGGTCTGATCATATTGTCTCCAGTGTGGTGTGGTCTGATCATATTGTCTCCAGTGTGGTGTGGTCTGATCATATTGTCTCCAGTGTGGTGTGGTCTGATCATATTGTCTCCAGGGTGGTGTGGTCTGATCATATTGTCTCCACTGTGGTCTGATCATATTGTCCTCATGACTGATTAATCCCTCACCTGGGATCAGGTCTTCTTCCCTAGGTGTGTGTTATCTGTGATGGACTGCTCAGGTCTTGTTCCCTAGGGGTGTGTTATCTGTGATGGACTGCTTAGGTCTTCTTCCCTAGGTGTGTGTTATCTGTGATGGACTGCTCAGGTCTTCTTCCCTAGGTGTGTGTTATCTGTGATGGAGTGCTCAGGTCTTGTTCCCTAGGGGTGTGTTATCTGTGATGGACTGCTCAGGTCTTCTCCCTTAGGTGTGTGTTATTTGTGATGGACTGCTCAGGTCTTCTCCCTTAGGTGTGTGTTATCTGTGATGGACTGCTCAGGTCTTGTTCCCTAGGGGTGTGTTATCTGTGATGGACTGCTCAGGTCTTCTCCCTTAGGTGTGTGTTATCTGTGATGGACTGCTCAGGTCTTCTCCCTTAGGTGTGTTATCTGTGATGGACTGCTCAGGTCTTCTCCCTTAGGTGTGTGTTATCTGTGATGGACTGCTCAGGTCTTCTCCCTTAGGTGTGTGTTATCTGTGATGGACTGCTCAGGTCTTCTCCCTTAGGTGTGTGTTATCTGTGATGGACTGCTCAGGTCTTCTCCCTTAGGTGTGTGTTATCTGTGATGGACTGCTCAGGTCTTCTCCCTTAGGTGTGTGTTATCTGTGATGGATTGCTCAGGTCTCTGTTTGTACTGTTACTGGTCATACAGAGTAAACACAGGCACATCACAGATAAACAGATCAATGTCTTTCCTCAGCTCTGCAGACAGTATAACTGGTGCTGCTGGGTAGTTGCCTCAGGTTGAGAAGCATTATTAGGAGGTGGGTGGGTGTGTGTGTGTGTGTGTGTGTGTGTGTGTGTGCGCGCGTGTGTGAATAAGCCTGACGTGTGGGTGACGTAGCCGTCTGACGTTCTCTCATCTGGAATGAAGTGTAACTAAGTTAGTGTTTCCGTTAGCTATTCCCATGATCTCACATGGCTGAATCAGAGTAGCGCTGTATCTATCCACACGCCGCTGAAAATAGAACGTCTTAGATGACTTGGTGTTCGGCTGGGTTTCGCTGTGGCACTTTGGGACAACTGCTTATGTAAAGAGGGCTTTATAAAAGCTGATTGGTTGATAGTTTATTAGAGGTCAGTTCAATGATTGGTTGATAGTTTATTAGTCTGTTCAGCGATTGGTTGATAGTTTATTAGTCTGTTCAGCGATTGGTTGATTAGTTTATTAGAGGTCCGTTCAGTGATTGGTTGATAGTTTATTAGAGGTCCATTCAGTTTATTTAGCTGCCCCCTGGATTTGATTTTCAACTTTTAGTTTCCTGTTGTCTTTGACTGGTACCTGTGTTGTACTGACTGATAGGGAACAGAACGATCCTCATATCTCTCTGTGTCGTACTGACTCATAGGGAACAGAACGATCCTCATAGCTCTCTGTGTTGTACTGACTGATAGGGAACAGAACGATCCTCATAGCTCTCTGTGTTGTACAGACTGTTAGGGAACAGAACGATCCTCATAGCTCTCTGTGTTGTACTGACTGATAGGGAACAGAACGATCCTCATAGCTCTGTGTTGTACAGACTGATAGGGAACAGAATGATCCTCATAGCTCTGTGTTGTACTGACTGATAGGGAACAGAACGATCCTCATATCTCTCTGTGTCGTACTGACTGATAGGGAACAGAACGATCCTCATAGCTCTCTGTGTTGTACTGACTGATAGGGAACAGAACGATCCTCATAGCTCTGTGTTGTACAGACTGATAGGGAACAGAACGATCCTCATAGCTCTGTGTTGTACAGACTGATAGGGAACAGAACGATCCTCATAGCTCTGTGTCGTACTGACTGATGGGGAACAGAACGATTCTCATAGCTCTGTGTTGTACAGACTGATAGGGAACAGAACGATCCTCATAGCTCTCTGTGTTGTACTGACTGATAGGGAACAGAACGATCCTCGTAGCTCTGTGTTGTACAGACTGATAGGGAACAGAACGATCCTCATAGCTCTGTGTCGTACTGACTGATAAGGAACAGAACGATCCTCATAGCTCTGTGTTGTACAGACTGATAGGGAACAGAACGATCCTCATAGCTCTCTGTGTTGTACTGACTGATAGGGAACAGAACGATCCTCATAGCTCTGTGTTGTACAGACTGATAGGGAACAGAACGATCCTCATAGCTCTGTGTTGTACAGACTGATAGGGAACAGAACGATCCTCATAGCTCTGTGTCGTACTGACTGATGGGGAACAGAACGATCCTCGTAGCTCTGTGTTGTACAGACTGATAGGGAACAGAACGATCCTCATAGCTCTCTGTGTTGTACTGACTGATAGGGAACAGAACGATCCTCGTAGCTCTGTGTTGTACAGACTGATAGGGAACAGAACGATCCTCATAGCTCTGTGTCGTACTGACTGATAGGGAACAGAACGATCCTCATAGCTCTGTGTTGTACAGACTGATAGGGAACAGAACGATCCTCATAGCTCTCTGTGTTGTACTGACTGATAGGGAACAGAACGATCCTCATAGCTCTGTGTTGTACAGACTGATAGGGAACAGAACGATCCTTATAGCTCTCTGTGTTGTACAGACTGATAGGGAACAGAACGATCCTCATAGCTCTCTGTGTCGTACAGACTGATAGGGAACAGAACGATCCTCGTAGCTCTGTGTTGTACAGACTGAAAGGGAACAGAACGATCCTCATAGCTCTGTGTCGTACTGACTGATAGGGAACAGAACGATCCTCATAGCTCTCTGTGTTGTACAGACTGATAGGGAACTCAGTCCCAATCAGGAACATCCAATTTTCCTCTCACTGCCTGACCCAAATGCCCCATCACGTGTCCCAGGTATGTCCCAGGTGCGTCCAGCCATCTGTTCCTCGTGTGGACATAGTGTGTTTGCTCTCACAGCCTAATAGCCATTAAGACATATTGCATAACCTCCTGTATTACAATTACCCAGACAGAACACACACACTCACATAGGGACACACAGGGGAGCTAGTAAATCAGTTGTGACGCAAGACGAAACAAAGTGAACACAGACTCTGGTCCATAACCTGCCTTTTTAATTAAATATTCCAGCAGAACATCAAGTGATAACTCTGGTCCATAATCTGCCTTTTTAATTAAATATTCCAGCAGAACATCAAGTGATAACTCTGGTCCATAACCTGCCTTTTTAATTAAATATTCCAGCAGAACATCAAGTGATAACTCTGGTCCATAACCTGCCTTTTTAATTAAATATTCCAGCAGAACATCAAGTGATAACTCTGGTCCATAACCTGCCTTTTTAATTAAATATTCCAGCAGAACATCAAGTGATAACTCTGGTCCATAACCTGCCTTTTAATAATGCCAGTAGTCCATCCAGTGATAACAGTAGGTTACATAATGTTTGTATTCAGACTGAGTCCTGGTTCTGTCTACAGTAGGTCACATAATGTTTGTATTCAGACTGAGTCCTGGTTCTGTCTACAGTAGGTCACATAATGTTTGTATTCAGACTGAGTCCTGGTTCTGTCTACAGTAGGTCACATAATGTTTGTATTGACTGAGACCTGGTTCTGTCTACTGTAGGTTACATAATGTTTGTATTCAGACTGAGTCCTGGTTCTGTCTACTGTAGGTTACATAATGTTTGTATTCAGACTGAGTCCTGGTTCTGTCTACTGTAGGTTACATAATGTTTGTATTCAGACTGAGTCCTGGTTCTGTCTACAGTAGGTTAGTTCATGCCTGTTCTTCAGTTCAGTTGTACCACTGTATACGGTGTGTTGGATAAATGATCTACAGAGCTTATTGTTGAAAATGCAAATGTCTATAAAACAGGAGAGGAGAAGGAGAGCGTGTGAAAAGATAATGAGGGAGGAGAGAGAGCGTTTAACACCGTCAGTGTTGTTGCAGTTCTTCATACAGGGATCTATAATATAATGAATGAGGAGAGGTTAGAGCGTTTAACACCGTCAGTGTTGTTGCAGTACTTCATACAGGGATCTATAATATAATGAATGAGGAGAGGTTAGAGCGTTTAACACCGTCAGTGTTGTTGCAGTACTTCATACAGGGTTCTATAATATAATGAGGTTAGAGCGTTTAACACTGTCAGTGTTGTTGCAGTACTTCATACAGGGATCTATAATATAATGAGGGAGGAGAGGTTAGAGCGTTTAACACCGTCAGTGTTGTTGCAGTACTTCATACAGGGTTCTATAATATAATGAGAGAGGAGAGGTTAGAGCGTTTAACACCGTCAGTGTTGTTGCAGTACTTCATACAGGGATCTATAATACCTCTCCACTGGAAGACGTTTTGAAGGAATGTCTTACAGAGAAATTATCTTCCAAAACACAGACTACTCTGCCTACCGTACTGTTTCATCAGTATTTAAACGGAATCTCTAAATATCTTAGATACGCGTCAGGGTTGATTCTGCAGATATTTCCATCTTAGATACTTTTGTCATAGTATAATAATAATATATGCCGTTTGGCATGAACGTTTTATCCAAAGTGACTTACAGTTTTACATACATACGTTTTTACTTATGGGTGGTCCCGGGAATTGAACCCACACTCCTGTCGTTGCAAGCACGATGCTCTACCAACTGAGCTACAGAAGACCAGTCATGTCTGTGTGATTTCTAATCCTCTTCCTTGTCTTTGTGTCTGTCCAGGAAAAGCTGAAGGACGGCATCAGTACCAAGGAGCAAGAGATCAAAGACTACCAATATAGTATGTACCATGGGCAACACACACACACACACACACACACACACACACACACTTTCCATTACAAAAGACAACGAAAGGTGTCCTTCCATCAATCCATTTTTTTTTTATTAAAGTTTTTTTTTTAGACTCCATGGCAACCAGCCAGCCAATCATCCTGTTGCTTTTAAGTGTTGGATCCTTTTATCTTCTCCTCTCTGTGAAACCTGGTTCACATGTTCAGTGGGGGAAAAAAGTATTTGATCCCCTGCTGATTTTGTACGTTTGCCCACTTACAAAGAAATGATCAGTCTATAATTTTATTAATGGTAGGTTTATATGAACAGTAAGAGACAGAATAACAACAAAAAAATCCAGAAAAACACATGTCAAAAATGTTATAAAATTATTTCCATTTTAATGAGGGAAATAAGTATTTGACCCCTTCTGAAAAACATGACTTAGTACTTGGTGGCAAAACCCTTGTTGGCAATCACAGAGGTCAGACGTTTCTTGTAGTTGGCCACCAGTTTTGGACACATCTCAGGAGGGATTTTGTCCCATTCCTCTTTGCAGATCTTCTCCAAGTCATTAAGGTTTCGAGGCTGACATTTGGCAACTCGAACCTTCAGCTCCCTCCACAGATTTTCTATGGGATTAAAGTCTGGAGACTGGCTAGGCCACTCCAGGACCTTAACTTCTATGGGCTAGGTGGGACGTTAGCGTCTCTATTCAACAGCCAGTGGAATCGCGTGGCACGAAATACAAATACCTCAAAAATGCTATAACATCAATTTCTCAAACATATGTCTATTTTACACCATTTGAAAGATAAGACTCTCGTTAATCCAACCACACTGTCCGATTTCAAAAAGGCTTTACAGCGAAAGCAAAACATTAGATTATGTCAGGAGTGTACCCAGCCAAAAATAATCACACAGCCATTTTCAAAGCAAGCATATATGTCACAAAAACCCAGACCACAGCTAAATGCAGCACTAACCTTTGATGATCTTCATCAGATGACACTCCTAGGACATTATGTTATACAATACATGCATGTTTTGTTCAATCAAGTTCATATTTATATAAAAAAACAGCTTTTTACATTAGCATGTGATGTTCAGAACTAGCATACCCACCGAAAACTTCCGGTGAATTTACTAAATTACTCATCATAAACATTGACAAAATACATTACAATTATTTTAAGAATTATAGATACAGAACTCCTTTATGCAACCGCTATGTCAGATTTTAAAATAGCTTTTCGGCGAAAGCACATTTTGCAATATTCTGAGTACATAGCTCAGCCATCACAGGCGAGCTATTCAGACACCCGCCAACGTCGGGGCAACCTAAACTCAGAATTACTATTAGAAAAATTGGATTACCTTTGCTGTTCTTTGTCAGAATGCACTCCCAGGACTTCTACTTCAACAACAAATGTTGTTTTGGTTCCAAATAATCCATAGTTATATCCAAATACCTCCGTTTTGTTCGTGCGTTCAGGTCACTATGCGAGTGCATTTCGTGACAAAAAAATTCAAAATATACCATTACCGCACTTAGAAGCATGTCAAACACTGTTTACAATCAATTTTTATGCTATTTTTCTCGTAAAATAGCGATAATATTCCAACCGGACAACGTTGTATTCATTCAAAGAGGGAAAGAAAAAAATGGCGAGGTCTCCTGAACACGCATCTCCAGTCTCTCTGTCCCCAGGCAGACTACTGACAAACTCTGCTCCTGTTATCTGCCCAGAGACAGGAGACGTGTCAATCCGCTTTCTGAAGGCTTTAGAGAGCCAATGGAAGCCTTAGAAAGTGCCACGTAACAGCTCAGATGCTGTAATTTCGATAGAGATGCAACAGAAGGACTACAAATTGTCAGACAGGGCACTTCCTGTATGGAATCTTCTCAGGTTTTTGCCTGCCATATGAGTTATTTTATACTCACAGACACCATTCAAACAGTTTTAGAAACTTTAGAGTGTTTTCTATCCAAATCTACTAATTATATGCATATTCTCGTTTCTGGGCAAGAGTAGTAACCAGTTTAACCTCTCTAGGGCCGGCGGGACGAAATCGTCCCACCTACGTAACAGCCAGTGGAATCCTGTGGCGCGTTATTCAAATACCTTAGAAATGCTATTACTTCAATTTCTCAAACATATGACTATTTTACAGCATTTTAAAGACAAGACTCTTGTTAATCTAACCACACTGTCCGATTTCAAAAAGGCTTTACAACGAAAGCAAAACATTAGATTATGTCAGCAGAGTACCCAGCCAGAAATAATCAGACACCCATTTTTCAAGCTAGCATATAATGTCACATAAACCCAGACCACAGCTAAATGCAGCACTAACCTTTGATGATCTTCATCAGATGACAACCCTAGGACATTATGTTATACAATACATGCATGTTTTGTTCAATCAAGTGCATATTTATATCAAAAACCAGCTTTTTACATTAGCATGTGACGTTCAGAACTAGCATACCCCCCGCAAACTTCCGGCGAATTTACTAACAATTTACTAAATTACTCACGATAAACATTCACAAAAAGCATAACAATTATTTTAAGAATTATAGATACAGAACTCCTCTATGCACTCGATATGTCCAATTTTAAAATAGCTTTTTGGTGAAAGCACATTTTGCAATATTCTAAGTAGATAGCCCGGCATCACAGGGCTAGCTATTTAGACACCCAGCAAGTTTAGCCTTCACCAAACTCCGATTTACTATTAGAAAAGTTTGATTACCTTTGGTGTTCTTCGTCAGAATGCACTCCCAGGACTTCTACTTCAATAACAAATGTTGGTTTGGTCCCAAATAATCCATAGTTATGTTCAAACAGCGGCGCTTTGTTCGTGCGTTCAAGATACTATCCGAATGGTAAATAAGGGTCACGCGCACAGCGCATTTCGTGACAAAAAAATTCTAAATATTCCATTACCGTACTTCGAAGCATGTCAACCGCTGTTTAAAATCAATTTTTATGCCATTTTTCTCGTAAAAAAGCGATAATATTCCGACCGGGAATCTGCAATTAGGTAAACAGACGAAAGAAAATAAAGCACAGGGTCGACTCGGGCACGCGCCTAAGCCCATTGTCCTCTGATCGGCCACTTGTCAAAGGCGATAATGTGTTTCAGCCAGAGGCTGCCTCGATATCGTTCAGCTTTTTCCCGGGCTCTGAGAGCCTATGGGAGCCGTAGGAAGTGTCACGTTACAGCAAAGATCCTCAGTCTTCAATAAACAGAGGCAAGAAGAACAACACCTTGTCAGACAGGCCACTTCCTGGTCAGAATCTTCTCAGGTTTTTGCCTGCCATATGAGTTCTGTTATACTCACAGACACCATTCAAACAGTTTTAGAAACTTTAGGGTGTTTTTTATCCAAAGCCAATAATTATATGCATATTCTAGTTACTGGGCAGGAGTAGTAACCAGATTAAATCGGGTACGTTTTTTATCCGGCCGTGTAAATATTGCCCCCTAGCCCTAACAGGTTAAATCGGGTACGTTTTTTTATCCGGCCGTGAAAATACTGCCCCCTAGCCCAGACAGGTTAATGTGCTTCTTCTTGAGCCACTCCTTTGTTGCCTTGGCCGTGTGTTTTGGGTCATTGTCATGCTGGAATACCCATCCACGACCCATTTTCAATGCCCTGGCTGAGGGAAGGAGGTTCTCACCCAAGATTTGACAGTACATGGCCCTGTCAAATGATGCGGTGAAGTTGTCCTGTCCCCTTAAAGAAAAACACCCCCAAAGCATAATGTTTCCACCTCCATGTTTGACGGTGGAGATGGTGTTCTTGGGGTCATAGGCAGCATTCCTCCTCCTCCAAACACGGCGAGTTGAGTTGATGCCAAAGAGCTCCATTTTGGTCTCATCTGACCACAACACTTTCACCAGTTGTCCTCTGAATCATTCAGATGTTCATTGGCAAACGTCAGACGGGCATGTATATGTATTCTTGAGCAGGGGGACCTTGCGGGCGCTGCAGGATTTCAGTCCTTCACGGCGTAGTGTGTTACCAATTGTTTTCTTGGTGACAATGGTCCCAGCTGCCTTGAGATCATTGACAAGATCCTCCCGTGTAGTTCTGGGCGGATTCCTCAATGTTCTCATGATCATTACAACTCCACGAGGTGAGATCTTGCATGGAGCCCCAGGCCGAGGGATATTGACAGTTCTTTTGTGTTTTTTCCATTTGCGAATAATCGCACCAACTGTTGTCACCTTCTCACCAAGCTGCTTGGAGATGGTCTTGTAGCCCATTCCAGTCTTGTGTAGGCCTACAATCTTGTCCCTGACATCCTTGGAGAGCTCTTTGGTCTTTGCCATGGTGGAGAGTTTGGAATCTGATTGATTGCTTCTGTGGATATGTGTCTATTTTACAGGTAACAAGCTGCGGTTAGGAGCACTCCCTTTAAGAGTGTGCTCCTAATCTCAGCTCGTTAACTGTATAAAAGACACCTGGGAGCCAGAAACCTTTCTGATTGAGAGGGGGTCAAATACTTATTTCCCTCATTAAAATGCAAATCAATATATAACATTTTTGGCATGCGTTTTTGTGGATATTTTTGTTGTTATTCTGTCTCTCACTGTTCAAATAAACCTACCATTAAAATTATAGACTGATACTTTCTTTGTCAGTGGGCAAACTTACAAAATCAGCAGGGGATCAAATACTTTTTTACCCCCACTGTATACTGGGTGTATACTGACTGGGTGTATACTGACTGGGTGTATACTGACTGGGTGTATACTGACTGGGTGTATACTGACTGGATGTATACTGACTGGATGTATACTGACTGGGTATATATACTGACTGGGTATATATACTGACTGGGTGTATACTGACTGGGTGTATACTGACTGGGTGTATACTGGCTGGGTGTTTATACTGTCTGGGTATATATACTGGCTGGGTATATATACTGACTGGGTATATATACTGACTGGGTATATATACTGACTGGGTATATATACTGACTGGGTATATATACTGACTGGGTATATACTGGCTGGGTATATATACTGGCTGGGTATATATACTGGCTGGGTGTATACTGACTGGGTGTATACTGACTGGGTGTATACTGACTGGGTGTATATACTGACTGGGTATATATACTGACTGGGTATATATACTGACTGGGTATGTATACTGACTGGGTATGTATACTGACTGGGTATGTATACTGACTGGGTGTATACTGACTGGGTGTATACTGACTGGGTATATATACTGGCTGGGTATATATACTGGCTGGGTATATATACTGACTGGATATATATACTGACTGGGTATATACTGGCTGGGTGTATACTGGCTGGGTGTATACTGACTGGGTGTATACTGACTGGGTATATACTGACTGGGTGTATATACTGACTGGGTGTGTATACTGGCTGGGTGTATATACTGGCTGGGTATATACTGGCTGGGTATATACTGGCTGGGTATATACTGGCTGGGTATATATACTGGCTGGGTATATATACTGGCTGGGTATATATACTGACTGGGTATATATACTGGCTGGGTATATACTGGCTGGGTATATATACTGACTGGGTATATATACTGACTGGGTATATATACTGGCTGGGTATATATACTGGCTGGGTATATATACTGGCTGGGTATATATACTGACTGGGTATATACACTGACTGGGTATATATACTGGCTGGGTGTATACTGGCTGGGTGTATACTGACTGGGTATATATACTGGCTGGGTATATACTGGCTGGGTGTATACTGACTGGGTGTATACTGACTGGGTATATATACTGACTGAGTATGTATACTGACTGAGTATGTATACTGACTGGGTATGTATACTGACTGGGTGTATACTGACTGGGTATATATACTGACTGGGTATATATACTGACTGGGTATATTTACTGACTGGATATATATACTGACTGGATATATATACTGACTGGGTGTATACTGGCTGGGTGTATACTGACTGGGTGTATACTGACTGGGTGTATACTGACTGGGTGTATATACTGACTGGGTGTGTATACTGACTGGGTGTATATACTGACTGGGTGTATATACTGACTGGGTATATACTGGCTGGGTATATATACTGGCTGGGTATATATACTGGCTGGGTATATATACTGGCTGGGTATATATACTGGCTGGGTATATATACTGGCTGGGTATATATACTGACTGGGTATATATACTGACTGGGTATATATACTGACTGGGTGTATACTGGCTGGGTATATATACTGGCTGGGTATATACTGGCTGGGTGGGTATATATATATTTTTATTTTTTTTTAATTTTTTTTTTTTTGCCTTTACCTCCATTATCTCACATCATTTGCTCACATTGTATATAGTCTTATTTTTTTTCTACTGCATCATTGATTGTATGTTGTTTTACTCCATGTGTAACTCTGTGTTTTTGTATGTTGTCGAACTGCTTTGCTTTATCTTGGCCAGGTCGCAATTGTAAATGAGAACTTGTTCTCAACTTGCCTACCTGGTTAAATAAAGGTGAAATAAATAAATAAATAAAAAAATACTGGCTGGGTGTATACTGGCTGGGTATATATACTGACTGGGTATATATACTGACTGGGTATATATACTGGCTTGGTATATACTGGCTGGGTATATACTGGCTGGGTATATATACTGACTGGGTATATATACTGACTGGGTATATATACTGGCTGGGTGTATACTGGCTGGGTATATATACTGACTGGGTATATATACTGACTGGGTATATATACTGGCTGGGTATATACTGGCTGGGTATATATACTGACTGGGTATATATACTGACTGTATATACCCAGGGTCTTCCCACCCTTCTAAAGATGAGGAAACTCTCAGAGGGACCTGGTGGTCTAGAAGACAGATGTGACAGCTTTATGACAGGCCAATGTGACTATGGTGATTCCATGTGGTAGTCTCTGTTCTCTCTGACTGTCTGTCTCTGAACGTCTTGTGACCGTCTCTCTCTGAGCGTCTTGTGACTGTCTGTCTCTGAACGTCTTGTGACTGTCTCTCTCTCTGTCTCTCTCTCTGTCTCTCTCTGTCTCTCTCTCTGTCTCTCTCTCTGTCTCTCTCTCTGTCTCTCTCTCTCTCTGTCTCTCTGTCTCTCTCTCTCTCTCTCTGTCTCTCTCTCTCTGTCTCTCTCTCTCTCTCTCTCTGTCTCTCTCTCTCTCTGTCTCTCTCTCTCTCTCTCTCTGTCTCTCTCTCTCTCTCTGTCTCTGTCTCTCTCTCTCTCTCTCTCTGTCTCTCTCTCTGTCTCTCTCTCTCTCTCTCTCTCTCCATGCAGTTTTCAAACCCATCTTTGCCTCTGCTAAAATGGTAATCAACCCGAATGCTGAGATTGAGCTGAAGTCTCCCAAAGCCAACCTGTATCTGGAGGTTCAGAATGTAGCAGTAGAGATGACCAAACCACAGGTACGAACACACACACACACACACACACACACACACACACACACACACACACACACACACACACACACACACACACACACAGACTCACTAACAGACACACACACACACACACACACAGACTCACTAACAGACACACATACACTCAGACACATGCCAATTTAGAACATAGCTGATCAAACCTTCTTGGCATTGATTCTGCAGACTTGAAGAAGGGTTTTGTTCCAGTAATTGATAATGTGCTTGTTTTGTCCTACTAAAACCTAGTTGAATGGACTGACTGAAGTGGCTCTGGATCAGAGTGCCTGTTAAATTACTAAAATTTAAATGTATAATCGGCCGTGCAGAGCTGACCTGGGTCAAATACATATACAATGTTTAATATGCACTTTGATTTAGCTGGTTCCATGGTGTTAGGAAGCCTAATCATATGTACACTACCTTTCAACAGTTTAGGGTCACTTAGAAATGTCCTTGTTTTTGAAAGAAAATCTTTTTTTTTTTTGTCCATTTAAAATAACATCAAATTGATCAGAAATACAGTGTAGATGTTGTTAATGTTATAAATGACTATTGTAGCTGGAAACGGCTGATTCTTTATGGAATATCTACATAGGCGTACAGAGGCCCATTATCAGCAACCATCACTCCTGTGTTCCAATGGCACGTTGTGTTAGCTAATCCAAGTTTATCATTTAAAAGGCTAATTTATCATTAGAAAACCCTTTTGCAATTATGATAGCACAGCTGAAAACTGTTGTCCTGATTAAAGAACTGGCCTTCTTTAGACTAGTTGAGTATCTGAAGCATCAGCATTTGTGGGTTCGATTACAGGCTCAAAATGGCCAGAAACACAACTTTCTTCTGAAACTCGTCAGTCTATTCTTGTTCTGAGAAATGAAGGCTATTCCATGCGAGAAATTACCAAGAAACCGAAGATCTCGTACAACGCTGTGTACTACTCCCTTCACAGAACAGCGCAAACTGGCTCTAACCAGAATAGAAAGAGGAGTGGGAGGCCCCAGGGGCACAACTGAGCAAGAGGACAAGTACAGTAGAGTGTCTAGTTTGAGAAACAGACGCCTCACAAGTCCTCAACTGGCAGCTTCATTAAATAGTCCCTCAAAACACCAGTCTCAACGTCAACAGTGAAGAGGCGACTCCAGGATGCTGGCCTTCTAGGCAGAGTTGCAAAGAAAAAGCCGTATCTCAGACTGGCCAATAAAAGATTAAGTTGGGCAAAAGAACACAGACACTGGACAGAGGAACTCTGCCTAGAAGGCCAGCATCCCAGAGTCGCCTCTTCACTGTTGACATTGAGACTGGTGTTTTGAGGGACTATTTAATGAAGCTGTCAGTTGAGGACTTGTGAGGCGTCTGTCTAGAGTCTATAGACTGATATCATGTTGTCTCTTCCTGTTCAGTACCTAACCATGGTGGACCTGCTAGAGTCTATAGACTGATATCATGTTGTCTCTTCCTGTTCAGTACCTAACCATGGTGGACCTGCTAGAGTCTATAGACTGATATCATGTTGTCTCTTCCTGTTCAGTACCTAACCATGGTGGACCTGCTAGAGTCTATAGACTGATATCATGTTGTCTCTTCCTGTTCAGTACCTAACCATGGTGGACCTGCTAGAGTCTATAGACTGTATGGTGAAGAATGGACCCTACAGGAAGTTCAGACCTGATGTACCTGTACACACAAATGCCAAGCACTGGTAAGTGCCAGCCAGCCAACCAGTCAGCCAGCCAGCCAGCCAACCAGTCAGCCAGCCAGTCAGCCAACCAGTCAGTCAGCCAGCCAGCTAGTCAGCCAGCCAGTCAGCCAGCCAACCAACCAGCCAACCAACCAGCCAGCCAACCAACCAACCAGCCAGCCAACCAACCAGTCTCCACTCCATACATTCTAATGGGCAGTACTAGTCAATGTTGTTCATGGTATCTGTTTATCAGGATGGGGTCAACGCAATTTGAACTTTTTAAATATTTTTGTTGTTGTTGAAAAATCCTAATTGAAGGATGTATACCTGCAGACATGTTGTTAGGATATTGTTGTGTTGGGAGTTTCACCGTGTGTTTTTTAATGCTTATTGATCAACATCTCAGCACCTTAACTATGGTGTGACGGTGTTTCCAGGTGGAAGTACAGTATGAACAGCATTCTGGACGTCCATATCAGACGCTTCAACCAGATGTGGTCGTGGACCAACATCAGGAAGCACCGCCACACTCTGAAGGCCTACAGGGCAGCCTACAAGGCCAAACTACTGACTACACAGGGTAAAGTCAGAGAGGACCAAGAGAAACAGATACAGGACCTGGAGAAGAGCCTGGATGTCTTCAACATCACCTTAGCCCGGCAACAAGCACAGATGGAGGTTTGTACAGTATCTGTTATACCCATTAAGCAAAAGTCATCTACAGTATATTACTGTGTTTTTAGAAACCATGTCAATGGGGGGTTTTGTGGAAGGTTCTCCCCATGGACCTGTGTCTGAACTATCTCTTTCTCTCTCCTCCTCCTGTCTCCTTCCTCCTCTTGTCTCCTTCCTCCTCTTGTCTCCTTCCTCCTCTTGTCTCGTTCCTCCTCTTGTCTCGTTCCTCCTCTTGTCTCGTTCCTCCTCCTGTCTCCTTCCTCCTCCTGTTTCTCTCCCTCCTGTCTCTCTCCCTCCTGTCTCTCTCCCTCCTGTCTCTCCCTCCTGTCTCTCTCCCTCCTGTCTCTCTCCCTCTCTCCCTCCTGTCTCTCTCCCTCCTGTCTCTCTCCCTCCTGTCTCCCACCCTCCTGTCTCCCACCCTCCTGTCTCCCACCCTCCTGTCTCCCTCCCTCCTCCTGTCTCCCTCCCTCCTCCTGTCTCCCTCCCTCCTCCTGTCTCCCTCCCTCCTCCTGTCTCCCTCCCTCCTCCTGTCTCCCCCCCTCCTCCTGTCTCCCCCCCTCCTCCTGTCTCCCCCCCTTCTCCTGTCTCCCTCCCTCCTCCTTGTCTCCCTCTCTCCTCCTGTCTCTTTCTCTCTCCTCCTGTCTCTTTCTCCCTCCCTCCTCTTGTCTCTTTCTCCCTCCTCCTGTCTCTTTCTCCCTCCTCCTGTCTCCCTCCCTCCTCCTGTCTCTTTCTCTCTCCTCCTGTCTCTTTCTACCTCCCTCTTCCTCTTGTCTCTCTCCCCCTCCCTCCTCCAGGTGATCCGGTCAGGGCAGAAGGTGGTAGCTAAGAAGGCTGTGGCCGGCCAGAAGCAGGGAGGAGGGTTTTTCAGCAGCTTCTTTGGAAGGAAGGAAGGGAAGAAGAAAGAGCAGGAACAGGAAATCCAGGAGGAAGAGGGTGAGTACTCCTCAGTCACACACACACACACACACACACACACACACACACACACAAAATCAGGAACAGGACACCAAGGATGAGGAGAGTTAGGGATTCATCAGTCTCCTCATATACACAAGCTATCACCTAAACCTCAAGAGATTAACTAACTAACAACCAGCTAACCCTCAAGAGACTAACAACCAACCAGCTAACCCTCAAGAGACTAACAACCAGCTAACCCTCAAGAGACTAACAACCAGCTAACCCTCAAGAGACTAACAACCAGCTAACCCTCAAGAGACTAACAACCAGCTAACCCTCAAGAGACTAACAACCAGCTAACCCTCAAGAGACTAACTAACAAGCAGCTAACCCTCAAGAGACTAACGACCAGCTAACCCTCAAGAGACTAACTAACAAGCAGCTAACCCTCAAGAGACTAACTAACGACCAGCTAACCCTCAAGAGACTAACTAACGACCAGCTAACCCTCAAGAGACTAACTAACGACCAGCTAACCCTCAAGAGACTAACAAACGACCAGCTAACCCTCAAGATACTAACTAATGACCAGCTAACCCTCAAGAGACTAACAACCAGCTAACCCTCAAGAGACTAACTAACGACCAGCTAACCCTCAAGAGACTAACTAACAACCAGCTAACCCTCAAGAGACTAGCAACCAGCTAACCCTCAAGAGACTAACAACCAGCTAACCCTCAAGAGACTAACAACCAGCTAACCCTCAAGAGACTAACGACCAGCTAACCCTCAAGAGACTAACTAACGACCAGCTAACCCTCAAGAGACTAACTAACGACCAGCTAACCCTCAAGAGACTAACTAACAACCAGCTAACCCTCAAGAGACTAGCAACCAGCTAACCCTCAAGAGACTAACAACCAGCTAACCCTCAAGAGACTAACTAACGACCAGCTAACCCTCAAGAGACTAACTAACGACCAGCTAACCCTCGAGACTAACTAACGACCAGCTAACCCTCAAGAGACTAACTAACGACCAGCTAACCCTCAAGAGACTAGCAACCAGCTAACCCTCAAGAGACTAGCAACCAGCTAACCCTCAAGAGACTAACAAACGACCAGCTAACCCTCAAGAGACTAGCAACCAGCTAACCCTCAAGAGACTAGCAACCAGCTAACCCTCAAGAGACTAGCAACCAGCTAACCCTCAAGAGACTAACTAACGACCAGCTAACCCTCAAGAGACTAACTAACGACCAGCTAACCCTCGAGACTAACTAACGACCAGCTAACCCTCAAGAGACTAACTAACGACCAGCTAACCCTCAAGAGACTAACTAACGACCAGCTAACCCTCAAGAGACTAGCAACCAGCTAACCCTCAAGAGACTAGCAACCAGCTAACCCTCAAGAGACTAACTAACGACCAGCTAACCCTCAAGAGACTAACTAACAACCAGCTAACCCTCAAGAGACTAACTAACTAACAACCAGCTAACCCTCGAGACTAACAAACTAACTAACGACCAGCTAACCCTCAAGAGACTAACTAACGACCAGCTAACCCTCAATAGACTAACTAACAACCAGCTAACCCTCAAGAGACTAACTAACAACCAGCTAACCCTCAAGAGACTAGCAACCAGCTAACCCTCAAGAGACTAGCAACCAGCTAACCCTCAAGAGACTAACTAACGACCAGCTAACCCTCAAGAGACTAACTAACGACCAGCTAACCCTCGAGACTAACTAACGACCAGCTAACCCTCAAGAGACTAACTAACGACCAGCTAACCCTCAAGAGACTAACTAACGACCAGCTAACCCTCAAGAGACTAGCAACCAGCTAACCCTCAAGAGACTAGCAACCAGCTAACCCTCAAGAGACTAACTAACGACCAGCTAACCCTCAAGAGACTAACTAACAACCAGCTAACCCTCAAGAGACGAACTAACAACCAGCTAACCCTCAAGAGACTAACTAACTAACAACCAGCTAACCCTCGAGACTAACAAACTAACTAACGACCAGCTAACCCTCAAGAGACTAACTAACGACCAGCTAACCCTCAATAGACTAACTAACAACCAGCTAACCCTCAAGAGACTAACTAACAACCAGCTAACCCTCAAGACTAACAACCAGCTAACCCTCAAGAGACTAACTAACGACCATCTAACCCTCAAGAGACTAACTAACAACCAGCTAACCCTCAAGAGACTAACTAACGACCAGCTAACCCTCAGGAGACTAACTAACGACCAGCTAACCCTCAAGAGACTAACTAACGACCAGCTAACCCTCAAGAGACTAACTAACAACCAGCTAACCCTCAATAGACTAACTAACAACCAGCTAACCCTCAAGAGACTAACTAACAAGCAGCTAACCCTCAAGAGACTAACGACCAGCTAACCCTCAAGAGACTAACTAACAACCAGCTAACCCTCAAGAGACTAACAACCAGTTAACCCTCAAGAGACTAACTAACAACCAGCTAACCCTCAAGAGACTAACTAACGACCAGCTAACCCTCAAGAGACTAACTAACGACCAGCTAACCCTCAAGAGACTAACTAACAACCAGCTAACCCTCAAGAGACTAACTAACGACCAGCTAACCCTCAAGAGACTAACTAACGACCAGCTAACCCTCAAGAGACTAACTAACAACCAGCTAACCCTCAATAGACTAACTAACAACCAGCTAACCCTCAAGAGACTAACTAACGACCAGCTAACCCTCAAGAGACTAACTAACGACCAGCTAACCCTCAAGAGACTAACTAACGACCAGCTAACCCTCAAGAGACTAACTAACGACCAGCTAACCCTCAAGAGACTAACTAACGACCAGCTAACCCTCAAGAGACTAACTAACAACCAGCTAACCCTCAAGAGACTAACTAACAACCAGCTAACCCTCAAGAGACTAACTAACAACCAGCTAACCCTCAAGAGACTAACTAACGACCAGCTAACCCTCAAGAGACTAACTAACGACCAGCTAACCCTCAAGAGACTAACTAACTAACGACCAGCTAACCCTCAGGAGACTAACTAACTAACAACCAGCTAACCCTCAAGAGACTAACTAACTAACAACCAGCTAACCCTCAGGAGACTAACTAACTAACAACCAGCTAACCCTCAAGAGACTAACTAACTAACAACCAGCTAACCCTCAGGAGACTAACTAACTAACAACCAGCTAACCCTCAGGAGACTAACTAACAACCAGCTAACCCTCAAGAGACTAACTAACTAACAACCAGCTAACCCTCGAGACTAACAAACTAACTAACGACCAGCATTCCCAATCCGCTGTCCTCAATGAGAGACATGGCTACAGTATATTGTGTTTTAGAGTTCTGATCTCAGAGCAGGTCTCCTTTATCCATATAACCTTATTCATGATGACGTGAAAGGCCAAACTGATGTTAGGTCTGCCCTCCTACTCTGAGATTCCTGATGAAGTTGTGCCCTGATCGTCCTCATGTGGAACCTTGGGAACACGTTGATTGGTGTTCTGTATGTTTGACCGTCGTTGATTGGTGTTCTGTATGTTTGACCGTCGTTGATTGGTGTTCTGTATGTTTGACCGTCGTTGATTGGTGTTCTGTATGTTTGACCGTCGTTGATTGGTGTTCTGTATGTTGACCGTCGTTGATTGGTGTTCTGTATGTTTGACCGTCGTTGATTGGTGTTCTGTATGTTTGACCATCGTTGATTGGTGTTCTGTATGTTTGACCGTCGTTGATTGGTGTTCTGTATGTTTGACCGTCGTTGATTGGTGTTCTGTATGTTTGACCGTCGTTGATTGGTGTTCTGTATGTTTGACCGTCGTTGATTGGTGTTCTGTATGTTTGACCGTCGTTGATTGGTGTTCTGTATGTTTGACCGTCGTTGATTGGTGTTCTGTATGTTTGACCGTCGTTGATTGGTGTTCTGTATGTTTGACCGTCGTTGATTGGTGTTCTGTATGTTTGACCGTCGTTGATTGGTGTTCTGTATGTTTGACCGTCGTTGATTGGTGTTCTATATGTTTGACCGTCGTTGATTGGTGTTCTGTATGTTTAACCCTCCCCTTTTTAGGTACAGGCATTGAAGAGTTGATGTCTGCTGATGAGAAGGCTAAACTCTACACGGCCATCGGATACAGTGGTAGTTCTCACAACCTGGCCTTACCCAAGCAGGTATGTCTCTGTGTCTGTTTCTGTGTTGGTACTGACACCTCCCTGAGAAACAAAACCCGTTTACACCTGTTTCTGTGTTGGTACTGACACCTCCCTGAGAAGCAAAGCCTGTTTACACCTGTTTCTGTGTTGGTACTGACACCTCCCTGAGAAACAAAGCCCGTTTACACCCGTTTTTGTGTGTTGGTACTGACACCTCCCTGAGAAACAAAGCCCGTTTACACCTGTTTCTGTGTTGGTACTGACACCTCCCTGAGAAACAAAGCCCGTTTACACCTGTTTCTGTGTTTTGGCGCTGGAAATTATCAATAAGGAACTTTCTCACACTGTGTGCGTGTGTGTGTGTGTGTGGTGTATGAGAGAGAGTCTTTCCATGTACTTGTGTGTGTGAGAGTCTTTCTCTCGCTGTGTGTGCGTGCAAATGCATGTGTGTGTGTTTATTCCCCTGTATGCCTCTCTCTGTGTTTATTCCTCTGTGTGTGTTTATTCCCCTGTGTGCCTCTCTCTCTGTGTGTGTGTTTATTCCCCTGTGTGCCTCTCTTTTTCTCTGTGTGTGTTTATTCCCCTGTGTGCCTCTCTCTCTGTGTGTTTATTCCCCTGTGTGCCTCTCTTTCTCTCTGTGTGTGTTTATTCCCCTGTGTGCCTCTCTTTCTCTCTGTGTGTTTATTCCCCTGTGTGCCTCTCTCTCTCTGTGTTTATTCCCCTGTGTGCCTCTTTCTCTCTGTGTGTGTTTATTCCCCTGTGTGCCTCTCTTTCTCTCTGTGTGTGTTTATTCCCCTGTGTGCCTCTCTTTCTCTCTGTGTGTGTTTATTCCCCTGTGTGCCTCTCTCTCTCTCTGTGTGTTTATTCCCCTGTGTGCCTCTCTTTCTCTCTGTGTGTGTTTATTCCCCTGTGTGCCTCTCTCTCTCTGTGTGTGTTTATTCCCCTGTGTGTCTCTCTCTCTCTGTGTGTTTATTCCCCTGTGTGCCTCTCTCTCTCTCTGTGTGTTTGTTCCCCTGTGTGCCTCTCTCTCTCTCTGTGTGTTTATTCCCCTGTGTGTCTCTCTCTCTGTGTGTTTATTCCCCTGTGTGCCTCTCTTTCTCTCTGTGTGTGTGTTTATTCCCCTGTGTGCCTCTCTCTCTCTGTGTGTTTATTCCCCTGTGTGCCTCTCTCTCTCTGTGTGTTTATTCCCCTGTGTGCCTCTCTCTCTCTCTGTGTGTTTATTCCCCTGTGTGCCTCTCTTTCTCTCTGTGTGTGTTTATTCCCCTGTGTGCCTCTCTTTCTCTCTGTGTGTGTTTATTCCCCTGTGTGCCTCTCTCTCTCTCTGTGTGTTTATTCCCCTGTGTGTCTCTCTCTCTCTGTGTGTTTATTCCCCTGTGTGTCTCTCTCTCTCTGTGTGTTTATTCCCCTGTGTGTCTCTCTCTCTGTGTGTTTATTCCCCTGTGTGCCTCTCTCTCTCTGTGTGTGTTTATTCCCCTGTGTGCCTCTCTTTCTCTCTGTGTGTGTTTATTCCCCTGTGTGCCTCTCTTTCTCTCTGTGTGTGTTTATTCCCCTGTGTGCCTCTCTTTCTCTCTGTGTGTGTTTATTCCCCTGTGTGCCTCTCTTTCTCTCTGTGTGTGTTTATTCCCCTGTGTGCCTCTCTTTCTCTCTGTGTGTGTTTATTCCCCTGTGTGCCTCTCTCTCTCTGTGTGTTTATTCCCCTGTGTGCCTCTCTCTCTCTGTGTGTGTTTATTCCCCTGTGTGCCTCTCTGTGCCCTCCAGTACGTGGCGGTGGTGGTGACCTTCAAGCTGTTCCGTACGTCCATCACGGTGAGGGAGGAGCCCAACGTACCGGAGATCCTGAAGATCCAGATGATCGACCTCAGCACCACCGTCTCCCAGAGACCCGGGGCTCAGGCCATCAAGTGGGTCTCTTTTTCCCCTCTTCCTTTCCCCTAATCACAACCTGGTTCCTCCTGATTCCTGCTTACAAGCAAAAAAAAAAGTCAAACAGGAAGTAACAGTGAGGCGCTTCCATACGGAAGTGGTCTGTTGCTACAGGTCTGGTTCGCTAGCACAGAGTAGAATATGTTCCCGGGATTCATCGCATGGCGTTGAGGAGTTTACCACCGGCTTCATTATTAAGTGCATCAGCGACGTCGTCTCCAGTAACCGTTCATACATATCCCAACCAGAAGCCATGGGTTACAGGCAACATCCGTACTGAACTAAAGGCTAAAGCTGACGACTTTCAAGGAGTGGGTCACTAATCCAGAGGTTTATATTAAATCCCGCTACGCCGTCCAATGAACCATCAAACAGGCAAAGCGTCAATACAGGACTAAGATCGAATCCTAATACACACCGGCTCTGACGCTCGTCGGATGTGGCGGGGCTTGCTAACAATCACAGAATACAAAGGGGAAACCCAGCCGCAAGCTGCCCAGTGACGCGAGCCTACAAGACGAGCTAAATGCATTCTTTGCTCACTTCGAGACAAGCAACACTGAACCATGCATGAGAGCACCAGCTGTTCGAAACGACTGTGTGATCATGCTCTCTACAGCTGTACCATCTTGACTGGCTGCATCACCGCTTGGTATGGCAACTGTTCAGCATCCGACCACAAGGTGCTACAGAGGGTAGTGCGTACGGCCCAGTACATCACTGGGGCCAAGCTTCCTGCCATGCAGGACCTCTTTACCAGGCGGTGTCAAAGGGAAGGCTTTAAAATCGTCAGACTCCAGCCACCCTAGTCATAGACTCTCTCTGCTACCGCTCGGCAAGTGGTACCGGAGCGCCAAGTCTGGGACCAAAAGACTCCTGAACAGCTTCTATCCCCAAGCCATAAGACTGCTTAACAGGTTTTTTGGGGGGGGAATTTTTTTTCTTACTTTTTAAATCTGCATTGTTGGCAAAGGGCTCATAAGTAAGCATTTCACGGTAAAGTCTACACCTGTTGTAGTCGGCTCATGTGACATAAAATGTATGTTTATGCAATCGCTAGTTGCAGTAGTACTCTGAACTAATGTGCAGAACTCTGAATTAGCCTTGGATAATGTGCTCTCCTATCTATTTTGCTCTTAGCCTGTTGAAAACAAACACCTTCCTATGTGTTAGTACACCAGAATCAGATGTCTGGTGTTAAAACCAACACCTTCTTATGTGTCAGTACAGTGATGTACTGGGCCGTACCCACTGTCCTCTAGCATCTTGCTGTCGGAGACCGAGCAGGTGCCATACCAGGCTGTGATGCAACCCGTCAGGATGCTCTCGATGGTGCAGCTGTAGAACTTGAGGATCTGAGGACCCATGCCAAATCTTTTCAGTGTCCTGAGGTGGAATAGGCGGAATTTGTCATGGCCTCTTCACGACTGTCTTGGTGTGTTTGGACCATGATAGTTTGTTGGTGATGTGGACACCAAGGAACCTGAAGCTCTCAACCTGCTCCACTACAGCACCGTCGATGAGAATGGGCGTGTGCTCGTTCCTCCTTTTCTTGTAGTCCACAATCATCTCCTTTGTCTTGGATCATGTTGATCACGTGGAGGGAGAGGTTGTTATCCTGGCGCCCGCCACCTCGCGACTCATATGACCCCAAACTGTTCACACCCCTCTTGTAGGCGGAGATAACATAAAGCTGTATTTAAAGCTTCTTTCCTGCAATTCTACACATACTACCATGTCTTATGTGTTCATATGATACCAGGGCTCGAAGCCTGACGACTTCCCTCCCCCAAAAATGCGAATAATATATTTTGAATTCTATATATATTTTGTAGTCAGGACCCGTGGTCCGTATTGCGCCCTTTGTGGGTCTGGACCGCGGTCCGCCTGTTGAGTATTGGGGACATAGGGAATAGGGTCCCATTTGGGATGTAGGCTTGGACTTAGTAACCTACATTCATTATACTGAATAGCTTTGGCCTACCAATTATAGCTAGCAGTAACCAGCAGTGTAGTGGCTGACCCCAGTGTAGTGGCTGGGCCCCAGTGTAGTGGCTGGGCCCCAGTGTAGTGGCTGGGCCCCAGTGTAGTGGCTGGGCCCCAGTGTAGTGGCTGGGCCCCAGTGTAGTGGCTGACCCCAGTGTAGTGGCTGACCCCAGTGTAGTGGCTGGGCCCCAGTGTAGTGGCTGGGCCCCAGTGTAGTGTAGTGGCTGGGCCCCAGTGTAGTGTAGTGGCTGGGCCCCAGTGTAGTGTAGTGGCTGGCCCCAGTGTAGTGTAGTGGCTGGCCCCAGTGTAGTGTAGTGGCTGGGCCCCAGTGTAGTGGAGTGGCTGGCCCCAGTGTAGTGTAGTGGCTGACCCCAGTGTAGTGTAGTGGCTGACCCCAGTGTAGTGTAGTGGCTGACCCCAGTGTAGTGTAGTGGCTGACCCCAGTGTAGTGTAGTGGCTGACCCCAGTGTAGTGTAGTGGCTGACCCCAGTGTTGTGTAGTGGCTGACCCCAGTGTAGTGTAGTGGCTGACCCAGTGTAGTGTAGTGGCTGACCCTCAGTGTAGTGTAGTGGCTGGGCCCCAGTGTAGTCGCTGACCCCAGTGTAGTGTAGTGGCTGGGCCCCAGTGTAGTGGCTGGGCCCCAGTGTAGTGTAATGGCTGGGCCCCAGTGTAGTATAGTGGCTGGGCCCCAGTGTAGTGGCTGGGCCCAGTGTAGTGTAGTGGCTGAGCCCCAGTGTAGTGTAGTGGCTGGCCCCAGTGTAGTGTAGTGGCTGGGCCCCAGTGTAGTGTAGTGGCTGGGCCCCAGTGTAGTGTAGTGGCTGGGCCCCAGTGTAGTGTAGTGGCTGGGCCCCAGTGTAGTGTAGTGGCTGGGCCTCAGTGTAGTGTAGTGGCTGGGCCCCAGTGTAGTGTAGTGGCTGGGCCCCAGTGTAGTGTAGTGGCTGGCCCCAGTGTAGTGGCTGACCCCAGTGTAGTGTAGTGGCTGGCCCCAGTGTAGTGTAGTGGCTGGCCCCAGTGTAGTGTAGTGGCTGGCCCCAGTGTAGTGTAGTGGCTGGGCCCCAGTGTAGTGGCTGGCTCCAGTGTAGTGTAGTGGCTGGCTCCAGTGTAGTGTAGTGGCTGGCTCCAGTGTAGTGTAGTGGCTGGCCCCAGTGTAGTGGCTGGCTCCAGTGTAGTGTAGTGGCTGGGCCCCAGTGTAGTGGCTGGCCCCAGTGTAGTGTAGTGGCTGGCCCCAGTGTAGTGTAGTGGCTGGCCCCAGTGTACTGGCTGACCCCAGTGTAGGGGCTGGCCCCAAGTGTAGGGGCTGGCTCCAGTGCAGTGTAGTGGCTGGGCCCCAGTGTAGTGGCTGGGCCCCAGTGTAGTGGCTGGGCCCCAGTGTAGTGGCTGGGCCCCAGTGTAGTGGCTGGCCCCAGTGTAGTGTAGTGGCTGGGCCCCAGTGTAGTGGCTGGGCCCCAGTGTAGTGGCTGGGCCCCAGTGTAGTGGCTGGGCCCCAGTGTAGTGGCTGGCCCCAGTGTAGTGGCTGGCCCCAGTGTAGCGTAGTGCCTGGGCCCCAGTGTAGCGTAGTGCCTGGGCCCCAGTGTAGCGTAGTGCCTGGGCCCCAGTGTAGCGTAGTGCCTGGGCCAATGAAGTCAGGGGCCATATCCTATATAGTACAGTCAACACTGGAGTTCACATACTCACAAAAGGTTTTATTGGCACGACAAAAAATGCATTTGTGTTGTCAAAGCAAGAACACGAGAAAACATTAAGGATAATTTCATACAACTGTTGATTAACTATTGATCCCTCTCCTCTATCTCTCTCTCTCTCTCCCCCCTCTCTCTCCTCTCCCCTCTCTCCTCTCTCCTCTCCTCTCCCCTCTCTCTCCTCTTCCCCCTCTCTCCTCTCCTCTCCTCTCCTCTCCCCTCCTCTCTCCTCTCCCAGGGTGGAGGCAGCGTTAGAACACTGGTATGTAACAGGGCTGGAACAGCAGGGAGCTGTCCCCTCTCTCATAGCGTCAGTAGGGGACTCCACCTCCTCTCTGCTGTCCATCCTGTTTGAAGTCAACCCAGAGGACAGTGTTGCAGAGCAGCTGCTCAGAGTCCACTCCCAGCCTGTAGAGATCATCTATGACTCGGTGTGTATGGGTTTACACACCCTCACTCACTTATTTCCCTGTCACACTCCTATCTGCTGCTATCATCTCTCCCATTTATAAGGACCTCCCTCTAACCCAGAGAGACTCAGAAATTAAACCTGACTATGTGGAATCTCTCTGTCTCTCTCTCTCTCTGTGTGTCTCTCTCTCTCTCTGTGTGTCTCGCTCTCTCTGTGTGTCTCTCTCTCTCTCTGTGTCTCTCTCTCTGTGTCTCTGTCTCTGTGTCTCTGTCTCTCTGTGTCTCTGTCTCTCTGTGTCTCTCTGTCTCTCTCTCTGTGTCTCTCTGTCTCTGTCTCTCTCTCTGTCTCTCTCTCTCTCTCTCTCTCTGTCTCTCTGTGTCTCTCTCTCTTATTTATATATGATTAAGCCTCATTAATGATGTCATCAATGGTGATAACCTGCCCTATGAAGTCATGTCTTTGACCAAGTAGTGTAGATCACTCCGTCTCCAATGTATTCATGTCTATTATTGCATGTTACATATTACCATGTTTATTCTCCATGCATGTAGTCTATTTACAGTTTGTACATGTATTCAAATTCACACTGTATAGTACGTTACTTTTCTGCCCTTTGTGGGGGTCACTAAAGTCACTAAAGTCAAGTCTTGTGTGTGTTTCTCTCTGTCAGTTGACAGTGAACAGCATGGCAGAGTTCTTTAAGACAGGGAAGGGAGTTGACCTGGAAGTGTTGACCTCAGCTACTCTCTCCAAACTGGAGGAGATTAAGGACAAGACAGCCACTGGTGGGTACAGAGAAACAGGAAACACTGTATACAGAGAAACAGGAAACACTTTATACAGAGAAACAGCAAACACTTTATACAGAGAAACAGCAAACACTTTATACAGAGAAACAGCAAACACTTTATAACAACCACTGGTGGGTACAGAGAAACAGGAAACACTTTATACAGAGAAACAGGAAACACTTTATACAGAGAAACAGGATACACTTTATACAGAGAAACAGGATACACTTTATACAGAGAAACAGGAAACACTTTATAACAGCCACTGGTGGGTTCAGAGAAACAGGAAACACTTTATGACAGCCACTGGTGGGTACAGAGAAACAGGAAACACTTTATACAGAGAAACAGGATACACTTTATACAGAGAAACAGGATACACTTTATAACAGCCACTGGTGGGTTCAGAGAAACAGAAACACTTTATGACAGCCACTGGTGGGTACAGAGAAACAGGAAACACTTTATACAGAGAAACAGGATACACTTTATACAGAGAAACAGGATACACTTTATACAGAGAAACAGGATACACTTTATACAGAGAAACAGGAAACACTTTATACAGAGAAACAGGATACACTTTATACAGAGAAACAGGAAACACTTTATAACAGCCACTGGTGGGTACAGAGAAACACTTTATAACAGCCACTGGTGGGTACAGAGAAACAGGAAACACTTTATGACAGCCACTGGTGGGTACAGAGAAACAGGAAACACTTTATCCTCTCTAGGGTATGTGGGACGAAATCGTCCCACCTACTCAACAGACAGTGGAATCCCGTGGCGCGATATTCAAATACCTTAGAAATACTATTACTTCAATTTCTCAAACATATGACTATTTTACACCATTTTAAAGACAAGACTCTCGTTAATCTAATCACACTGTCCGATTTCAAAAAGGCTTTACAACGAAAGCAAAACATTAGATTATGTCAGCAGAGTACCCAGACAGAAATAATCAGACACCCATTTTTCAAGCTAGCATATAATGTCACATAAACCCAAACCACAGCTAAATGCAGCACTAACCTTTGATGATCTTCATCAGATGACACTCCTAGGACATTACGTTATACAATACATGCATGTTTTGTTCAATCAAGTTCATATTTATATAAAAAAACAGCTTTTTACATTAGCGTGTGACGTTCAGAACTAGCATACCCACCGCAAACTTCCGGTGAATTTACTAAATTACTCACGATAAACGTTCACAAAAAACATAACAATTATTTTAAGAATTATAGATACAGAACTCCTTTATGCAATCGCTATGTCCGATTTTAAAATAGCTTTTCGGCAAAAGCACATTTTGCAATATTCTGAGTAGATAGCTCGCCATCACGGGCTAGCTATTTTGACACCCACCAAGTTTGGCACTCACCAAACTCAGATTTACTATAAGAAAAATTGGATTACCTTTGCTGTTCTTCGTCAGAATGCACTCCCAGGACTTCTACTTCAATAACAAATGTTGGTTTGGTTCAAAATAATTCATAGTTATGTTCAAATATCCTGTTTTGTTCGTGCGTTCAAGACACTATCCGAAGGGTAACGAAGGGTGACGCGCGTATCGTGACAAAAAAAATTCTAAATATTCCATTACCGTACTTCGAAGCATGTCAACCGCTGTTTAAAATCAATTTTTATGCGATTTTTCTCGTAAAAAAGCGATAATATTCCGACCGGGAAACCCTGTTTTCTTTCAAAGACTGAAAATCTAAAATGGACTCTTCTCGTGCACGCGCGCGCCTGTCTCATTGTTCTCAGATCGACCACTTACCAAATGTGCTGCTGTTTTTCAGCCATGGCCTGCAAAGTCATCATTCAACGTTCTGCCACCTTCTGAGAGCCTATGGGAGCCGTAGGAAGTGTCACATTACAGCAGAGATCCTCAGTTTTCAATAAAGAGAGTGTAGAAGGCCAAGAAATGGTCAGAGGGCACTTCCTGTAAGGAATCTTCTCAGGTTTTTGCCTGCCATATGAGTTCTGTTATACTCACAGACACCATTCAAACAGTTTTAGAAACTTTAGGGTGTTTTCTATCCAAATCAAACAATTATATGCATATTCTAATTTCTGGGCAGTAGTAATAACCAGATTAAATCGGGTACGTTTTTTTATCCGGCCGTGCAAATACTGCCCCCTACCCTAGAGAGGTTATAACAGCTACTGGTGGGTACAGAGAAACAGGAAACACTTTATGACAGCCACTGGTGGGTACAGAGAAACAGGAAACGCATTATGACAGCCACTGGTGGGTACAGAGAAACAGGAAACACTTTATGACAGCCACTGGTGGGTACAGAGAAACAGGAAACACTATATGACAGCCACTGGTGGGTACAGAGAAACAGGAAACACTATAACAGCCACTGGTGGGTACAGAGAAACAGGAAACACATTACGTATGTGTTCATAAAGCTTCTATAACAGCTACATAAGATGTTATTACAGCGTGTCATAGGCATAGTCAAACACACACTGCCAGGTAGATGTTTGTCTCTGGCTGGTTCTACATTAGCTACATTAGCTAACATCTGTTGATGATTATTTGTCCTATGTGCAGGTCTGTCTCACATCATTGAGACCCGGAAGATTCTGGACCTGAAGATTGACCTAAAGCCTTCATACCTGCTGGTGCCGAAGTCTGGCTTCTACCACGCCAAGTCTGACCTGATGATCATAGACTTTGGTAGTCTACAGGTGAGAACAGACGGGTAGTCTACAGGTGAGAGCAGACGGGTAGTCTACAGGTGAGAGCAGACGGGTAGTCTACCGGTGAGAGCAGACGGGTAGTCTACCGGTGAGAGCAGACGGGTTCTAGAATAACGACGGCAACGACACCCTATTGTTTTATTGTGTCATAGTTTTAAAGGTGTGTGTGTGTGTGTGTGTGTGTGTGTGTGTGTGTGTGTGTGTGTGTGTATAGCTGGTGAGTGTGGACCAGGGGAACCCCCAGTCTTTATCACCCAGTTTCAGTTCCCTGGAGGAGATTATGGACCGTGCCTACGAGAAGTACTCCCTGGAGCTACGCAGTGTCCAGATCCTTTACAGCAAGTCAGGTACACACACACACACACACACACACCAGGTTTCCGTTAGACAGTAATAGCCGATACCGAAAATGAAAATCCGACAAATTTAATTGTCTCCGGGAGAAGGGGAATGAAAATCCCATTGTGAAATGATGATACATTTGAGCCTATTGATTGATGGGAGGAACATGAGTGGATGTAGAGAGTGCTGCTACAGCTGATCACACAGCGGTGCTGCTACAGCTGATCACACAGCGGTGCTGCTACAGCTGATCACACAGCGGTGCTGCTACAGCTGATCACACAGCGGTGCTGCTACAGCTGATCACACAGCGGTGCTGCTACAGCTGATCACACAGCGGTGCTGCTACAGCTGATCACACAGCGGTGCTGCTACAGCTGATCACACAGCGGTGCTGCTACAGCTGATCACAGCGGTGCTGCTACAGCTGATCACACAGCGGTGCTGTATTAGCAACCCACGCTAGTTGTAGCATCTCCAGATCTTCTGTATTAGCAACCCATGCTAGTTGTTGCATCTTCTGTATTAGCAACCCATGCTAGTTGTTGCATCTTTAGATCTTCTGTATTAGCAACCCATGCTAGTTGTTGCATCTCCAGATCTTCTGTATTAGCAACCCATGCTAGTTGTTGCATCTATAGATCGTCTGTATTAGCAACCCATGCTAGTTGTTGCATCTCTAGATCGTCTGTATTAGCAACCCATGCTAGTTGTTGCATCTCTAGATCTTCTGTATTAGCAACCCATGCTAGTTGTTGCATCTTCTGTATTAGCAACCCATGCTAGTTGTTGCATCTCTAGATCTTCTGTATTAGCAACCCATGCTAGTTGTTGCATCTTCTGTATTAGCAACCCATGCTAGTTGTTGCATCTATAGATCTTCTGTATTAGCAAACCATGCTAGTTGTTGCATCTCTAGATCTTCTGTATTAGCAACCCATGCTAGTTGTTGCATCTATAGATCTTCTGTATTAGCAACCCATGCTAGTTGTTGCATCTTTAGATCTTCTGTATTAGCAACCCATGCTAGTTGTTGCAGCTTCTGTATTAGCAACCCATGCTAGTTGTTGCATCTCTAGATCTTCTGTATTAGCAACCCATGCTAGTTGTTGCATCTCTAGATCTTCTGTATTAGCAACCCATGCTAGTTGTTGCATCTCTAGATCTTCTGTATTAGCAACCCATGCTAGTTGTTGCATCTCTAGATCTTCTGTATTAGCAACCCATGCTAGTTGTTGCATCTCTATATCTTCTGTAATAGCAACCCATGCTAGTTGTTGCATTTTCTGTATTAGCAACCCATGCTAGTTGTTGCATCTCTAGATCTTCTGTATTAGCAACCCATGCTAGTTGTTGCATCTATAGATCTTCTGTATTAGCAACCCATGCTAATTGTTGCATCTCTTGATCTTCTGTATTAGCAACCCATGCTAGTTGTTGCATCTTTAGATCTTCTGTATTAGCAACCCATGCTAGTTGTTGCATCTCCAGATCTTCTGTATTAGCAACCCATGCTAGTTGTTGCATCTTTAGATCTTCTGTATTAGCAACCCATGCTAGTTGTTGCATCTTCTGTATTAGCAACCCATGCTAGTTGTTGCATCTATAGATCTTCTGTATTAGCAACCCATGCTAGTTGTTGCATCTCTAGATCTTCTGTATTAGCAACCCATGCTAGTTGTTGCATCTCTAGATCTTCTGTATTAGCAACCCATGCTAGTTGTTGCATCTTTAGATCTTCTGTATTAGCAACCCATGCTAGTTGTTGCATCTTCTGTATTAGCAACCCATGCTAGTTGTTGCATCTATAGATCGTCTGTATTAGCAACCCATGCTAGTTGTTGCATCTCCAGATCTTCCCCCTTACTGCATTTCTGACTGATATTTTCATCTCTGTCTCATGAAACCACTCAGATGTTCAGTTTTCCCGTTAATGTCATTATGAAACAAACATTCACTCATAGTCAAAGCAGTAGACTATGAAACAGTGAGCTCTGTCCCTCACTGTTTCTGTCCACTGAGCTCTGTCCCCACTGAGCTCTGTCCCTCACTGTTTCTGTCTGTCCCCACTGAGCTCTGTCCCTCACTGTTTCTGTCCCCACTGGGCTCTGTCCCTCACTGTTTCTGTCTCTGTCCACTGAGCTCTGTCCCTCACTGTTTCTGTCTCTGTCCCTCACTGTTTGGGTCTGTCCCTACAGGTGAGGAGTGGAAGACAGCCCGTCAACATGGTTCCTCTATACAGCACATCCTGCAGCCCATGGACTTCAACCTCCAGCTGGCCAAATGCATGGTGGAGAAGGACACCAGGATGGCCAGGTAACACCAGACTGTTATCCAGGCTGAGGGAGCTGAGCCAGGTAACACCAGACTGTTATCCAGGCTGAGGGAGCTGAGCCAGGTAACACCAGACTGTTATCCAGGCTGAGGGAGCTGAGCCAGGTAACACCAGACTGTTATCCAGGCTGAGGGAGCTGAGCCAGGTAACACCAGACTGTTATCCAGGCAACACCAGACTGTTATCCAGGCTGAGGGAGCTGAGCCAGGTAACACCAGACTGTTATCCAGGCTGAGGGAGCTGAGCCAGGTAACACCAGACTGTTATCCAGGCTGAGGGAGCTGAGCCAGGTAACACCAGACTGTTATCCAGGCTGGGGGAGCTGAGCCAGGTAACACCAGACTGTTATCCAGACTGAGGGAGCTGAGCCAGGTAACACCAGACTGTTATCCAGGCTGAGGGAGCTGAGCCAGGTAACACCAGACTGTTATCCAGGCTGAGGGAGCTGAGCCAGGTAACACCAGACTGTTATCCAGGCAACACCAGACTGTTATCCAGGCTGAGGGAGCTGAGCCAGGCAACACCAGACTGTTATCCAGGCTGAGGGAGCTGAGCCAGGTAACACCAGACTGTTATCCAGGCAACACCAGACTGTTATCCAGGCTGAGGGAGCTGAGCCAGGCAACACCAGACTGTTATCCAGGCTGAGGGAGCTGAGCCAGGTAACACCAGACTGTTATCCAGGCTGGGTGGAGCTGAGCCAGGTAACACCAGACTGTTATCCAGGCTGAGGGAGCTGAGCCAGGTAACACCAGACTGTTATCCAGGCTGAGGGAGCTGAGCCAGGTAACACCAGACTGTTATCCAGGCAACACCAGACTGTTATCCAGGCTGAGGGAGCTGAGCCAGGTAACACCAGACTGTTATCCAGGCAACACCAGACTGTTATCCAGGCTGAGGGAGCTGAGCCAGGTAACACCAGACTGTTATCCAGGCTGGGTGGAGCTGAGCCAGGTAACACCAGACTGTTATCCAGGCTGAGGGAGCTGAGCCAGGTAACACCAGACTGTTATCCAGGCTGAGGGAGCTGAGCCAGGTAACACCAGACTGTTATCCAGGCTGAGGGAGCTGAGCCAGGTAACACCAGACTGTTATCCAGGCTGAGGGAGCTGAGCCAGGTAACACCAGACTGTTATCCAGACTGAGGGAGCTGAGCCAGGTAACACCAGACTGTTATCCAGGCTGAGGGAGCTGAGCCAGGTAACACCAGACTGTTATCCAGGCTGAGGGAGCTGAGCCAGGTAACACCAGACTGTTATCCAGGCTGAGGGAGCTGAGCCAGGTAACACCAGACTGTTATCCAGGCTGAGGGAGCTGAGCCAGGTAACACCAGACTGTTATCCAGGCTGAGGGAGCTGAGCCAGGTAACACCAGACTGTTATCCAGGCTGAGGGAGCTGAGCCAGGTAACACCATACTGTTATCCAGGCTGAGGGAGCTGAGCCAGGTAACACCAGACTGAGGGAGCTGAGCCAGGTAACACCAGACTGAGGGAGATGAGCCAGGTAACACCAGACTGTTAACCAGGCTGAGGGAGCTGAGCCAGGTAACACCAGACTGTTAACCAGGCTGAGGGACTGTGGAATGATGCCAGAATGCATGCTAACGTCCCCCTGTTATTGGTAATGGTGAGAGGTTAGCATGTCTTAGGGGTAAGACGCTTGATGTAGTAATTGCATGCTAAGAATATAGGACCTAATTCCAAATACAACTTTATTTATAAGAATCTTTAGGGGTGTCAATAATTATGACACTTTACCTTTTTGAGAGAGAGACAGATATTACTTGTTACACAAAATATCTTTCTCTGAGAAGTTGTATTCATATAAAATAATATAAATTGTAGCATACAATATAGCTCAGTATTTGAATTGTCTGCTGCAGAGAGATGAGAGATCTTGAGAAAATAATTCGTTTTGATCAGTTATGGAAAGAAAAGTGCTGAAAACACGTTGTCTCACTATTTAAAAATAAGATGGAGATCAACCTATAGGAGGAAAAATCCCTGAGTTTTGACGCAGCTACAGACGACTAACGCTACTTAGCAAAACAAAAATAAATGCTTTCAGTCAAAGTATCAATATAATATTGTCCAAAATAATATTGCGATATGTAACTGTATCGATTTCCCCCCCTCATCACTAGTCCTGATTTAAATTCAGTGGTGCAGACACAGTGTTGGTTAAATCAGAGGGTATGGTATCTACTGTGTTCCAGATTAGTAAACCTCTGGTATGGTATCTACTGTGTTCCAGATTCGTAAACCTCTGGTATGGTATCTACTGTGTTCCAGATTAGTAAACCTCTGGTATGGTATCTATTGTGTTCCAGATTCAAGGTGTCTGGAGAACTGCCTCTCCTCCATGTGAAGATCTCAGACCAGAAGATCCAGGGAGTGTTGGACCTGGTCAACAGCATCCCCCTGCCCCAGAGTGATTCCACCCCTTCCACCCCCACCCAGAAGGTACAGTTGGTATGCTCCAGTTCACCAGTCTACACACACCCATTATATTGGTACAGTTGGTATGTTCCAGTAGAGTAGCCTACACACACCCATTATATTGGTACAGTTGGTATGTTCCAGTAGAGTAGCCTACACACACCCATTATATTGATACAGTTGGTATGTTCCAGTAGAGTAGTCTACACACACCCATTATATTGATACAGTTGGTATGTTCCAGTAGAGTAGCCTACACACACCCATTATAGTGGTACAGTTGGTATGTTCCAGTAGGGTAGCCTACACACACCCATTATATTGGTACAGTTGGTATGCTCCAACTGTTGGAGGGTCGTCCCCCCCCATAAAACCGGGGACCAACAAGGGCCCCGGAACAACGTACCAGCCTCTGCGTCCCAAATTGACACAGGCCTCTGCGGCCCAAATTGACGAGGGGTTACATGTTCACCTTCCACTTGCCCCAGCCAACCTCCTTCTCCCCAGACCTCAGCAACCTTTGCGCACAGGAAGCAACATTTAAGAGGAAAGAAGAACACAAGACCAGGAGGGAACAGACAGGAAAGTTAGAACATGACAAAACCAAAACCAAAACCAAACAATGGTCAGTCACATAACACTCAGGAACAGGGCACACAAGAGACCGTATCGGCTACAAACGCAAACCATCTCCCAACGGTTCATAGTCACTTCCTAACGGTTCATAGTCACTTCCCAACGGTTCATAGTCACTCCAACGATTCATAGTCACTCCAACGATTCATAGTCACTCCAACGATTCTGCTGAGCACACCAGACCACAACAAGAGAAAATACAATCACACCGGGCACCACAGAAAAGAGATGAGATATGGAGCTTCCCCAAAACCTACAATAACTCAACCCTAGTCTTCATGCAGATTTGCGGTGGGTAATTATGCACTGTAGCCCGCTGGCAAGGAAGTAACCCCCCAGCACGCTGGTAGATTCCACCAAGCCACGGATGTGCCCCCGAGACAACTGCTCAGTCCACAGACACCACACAAAAATAACATTAACAATGCCCAACATATTCCAAAATGAAACACGTCGCTAAGCCTATCAGGGGAAAAAGGCTATAGCTCCGGGTAGTAAGTTTCACTACCCTATCCAAATCTCCCACCGAGGTACACAGCTGATTGTACTCACCTCCTCAGACCAATGTCCCAACAGCAAGTAGAACAAGCGTTTTCCAGGCTGGGCAGGGCCTGGAAACTAACCAATGTACTCTCTCCAACGCAGCACACAAACCAAACAAAAAGGCAACCAGTACTGAGCACCAAACTCAAACTAACAAAATATACAAACAAAGCACCTACAGAATTTAAC